>NC_138189.1:66125265-66325052 GCF_964194105.1 Spermophilus citellus | reverse complement strand
CCCATTCCTTGTGATCCAATTTTGAAATATAGTCACTAACACAACCCTATTGCATAGATGTAACTTTTCAAACTTTCCCCATTTTTTGATACATTTGGATGATTTCCCATCTTGAATTAGCCAGGATAAAAATCTTCACTCACTGAATAAAAAATGTATTGAACATCTACTATATGCTAGTCATTGTTCTTGTCCTCGGCTCACATTTCAGTGACAGGAAAAGAAGACATCAAACACGTAAATGTAAAATGGAATGCCTTCCTAATTACAATGAAGAAAACATAAAGCAGGGGAAGGTGATTGAGCTGCAGGAGTTGCTATAGAGGACAGCAGGAGAGGCCTCCGGGGAACCTGGTGTTTGAGTTCACTGTCCAAAGTCCAATCTGGCCCACTGGGGAAGGTTTTTTTTTTTTTCCAATTTTTTTTTCACTTCACACTCACAAGGATGGTTATTTTTTTTAATGTTCATTTTATTTATATGTGGTACTGAAGATTGAACCCAGGGCCTCACACGTGCTAGGCAAGCACTTTACCGCTGAGCCACTACCCCAGCCCCTGGGGAAGGTTTTTAATGAAGTCCAGCAACCCTGGCTTGAAGATTTGTCCTTTCATTTTCTTTTGTTATTATTTTGCTAATTACATCATGTATGAAGATAAACAGAAATCACTCCACGAGATGAAATTACCACATAAATCAACATAAGTACATTTTGTACAAGTGAATGATGAAGATACTGGATTTTAAAAATCAATGGTTGCTCAAAAAACAACAATTAAGATTATATCCACTCCAGGAAATATGTGGGATTCTAACTGAAAGGATGACATTGAAAATTATAAAAAAGCAGCCACGAAAACTGTTCAGTTGAGATTCGGCTGGATCTATTTGTAACAGGTTCTTAGAAGATTTGAGAATTTTGTACCCCTTTATAGTTTTATCAACAACTAAATTGACACCAAATGAAGACTAGTGGGACAACTCAAATTGAAAGAAAAATTTCACAATCTGTTATTGCAATTTAATTACTAAAAAGATCCTGCTGCCTTTTAAATACTGCTCTGACTCAAATACTTAAATATTTTTGTCAAACTGAGAAGCAAGTTCTTCATAATTTTATACTTTAGAGTATCAAATTGAAACTTTTTAGGTAACCTGATGTGTAAAGTTCTCAAATTTAATTCAGTCACTTATTTTATTTATTATTTTTATTTGTTCTTTTCAGGTATACATGACAGTAAGAGTGTGTTTTGAGGGCTGAGGCTGGGGCTCAGTGGTAGAGCACTTGCCTAGCATGTGTGAGGCACTGGGTTCGATTCTCAGCACTGCTTATAAATAAATGAATAAAATAAAGATCCATCGACATCTAAAACAATTTTTTAAAAGAGTATATTTTGACATATTATACATACATGGAGTATAACTTATTCTAATTAGGATCCCACTTTTGTGGTTGTACATGATGTGGAGTTTCACTGTGGTGTCTTCATATGTGAACATAGGAAAGTTATGTCCAATGCATTCCACTGTCTTTTTGATTTCTATCCCCCTTTCTTCCCTTCATTCCCCTTTGTCTAACCCACTGAACTTCTATTCCCACTCCGCTCTTGTTGTGTGTTAGTATTCACATATCAGAGAGACATTCTACCTTTGGTTTTTGGGGATTGGCTTATTTCACTTAGCATGATAGTCTCCAGATCCATCCATTTACCGGCAAAAGTCATAAAGTCATTTTTTTATGGCTGAGTGATATTGCGCTCGCGCACACACACACACACACACACACACACACACACACACACACACACATATATATCTCACATTTTCTTTATCCATAGGGCTCCTAGTTTGGTTCCATAGCTTTGCTATTGTGAATTGAGCTGCTATAAACATTGATGTGGCTGTGTTGATGCAATGTGCTCATTTTAAGTCCTTAGTAATATATACTGAGGAATGGGATAACTGGGTCAAATGGTGATTCCATTCCTAGTTTTTTGAGGAATTTCCCTACTGCTTTCCAGAATAGCTGTACTAATTCACAGACCCACCAGCAATGTATGACTGTACCCTTTCCTCCACATCCTTACCAACATTTATTTTTGCTTATATTCTTGTTTGTTGCCATTCTGACTGGAGTGAGATGGAATATCAGTATAGTTTTAATTTGCCTTTCTCTAATTGCTAGAGATGTTGAACAGTTTTTTACATATTTGTTGACCATTCATATTTCTTCTTCTCTGAAGTGCCTGTTCAATTCCTTTGCCCATTTCTTGATTGGATTACTTGTTTGTTTGTGTGTGTGTTTTGTTTTTGGTGTTTTTTTTTTTTTTTTTGAGTTCTTTATATATCCTGGAGATTAATGCTTTATCTGAGGTGCAGATTGCAAAGATTTTCTCTCATTCTGTAGGCTCTCTTTTTACACTCTTGATTATTTCCTTTGCTGTGAAGAAGCTTTTTAGTTTGATACCTGAAAGAATGAACAAGGCTTGTCGTCGGAGCAAATGCCCGTTTATTGAGGAACAGCTCTGCATATTTATAGAGCCAGGGGTGGTTTGACAGTTGGCATGGGGTGCTTTTTGATTAGAGGGTAAGGATCAGGTGAGCCAGCAGGACTAATCTGATTGGTGGGTAGGGTTAGGGCCTCTTATTTTCCCAAATGAATTTCATGTCTGCTTTTTCTATTTTTATGAAGAATGTCATTGGAATTTTAATACGAATTGCATTAAATTTGTATAGCACTTTTGGCAGTATGGCTATTTTGACAATATTAATTCTGCCTATCCAAGAACATGGGAGGTATTTCGTCTTCTATAATTTCCTTTTTCAGTGGACTATAGTTTTCATTGTAGAGGTTTTTCACCTCTTTTGTTAGATTGATTCCCAAGTTTGTTTTTGTTGTTTTGTGGGGGGCGGTGAGGCTATTGTGAAGTAGATAATTTTCCTGATCTCTCTTTCAACTGATTCATCTTTGATGTATAGGAACATATTTATTTATGTATGTTAACTTTGTATCCTGCTACTTTGCTGAATTCATTTATGAGTTCTAGAAGTTTTCTGGTTGAGTTTTCTTGGGTCTTCTAAATATAGGATCATGTCATTGGGGCCAGGTGTGGTGGCACACGCCTGTAATCCCAGCAGCTTGGGAGACTAAGGCAGGAGAATCATGAGTTCAAAGCCAGCCTCAGCAAAAGTGAGGTCTCACTGAGTAGTGAGACCCTGTCTCTAAATAAAATACAAAATGGGGCTGAGGATGTGGCTCAGTGGTTGAGTGTCCCTGAGTTCAGTCCCTGGTACCCACACCCTAAATGCTCCAGGATCATGCTGTTGGTAAAGAGCTCTTTTCCTATTTGTATCCCTTTTTATTTCTTTCTTTTGCCTAATTGTTCTGGCTGGAGTTTCAAGGACTATGTCAAATAGAAGTGGTGAAAGAGGGCGTACCTGTCTTGTTCCAGTTTTTAGAGGAAATGCTTTCAATTTTTCTCTGTTTAGAATGATATTTGCCTTGGGTTTAATGTACATAGCTTTTACAGTGTGACTATGTTCCTACTATCCATAGTAGGAACATGTTTTGAACATGAATGGATGCTGTATTTCCTCAAATGCTTTTTCTGTATCTCTTGAGACAATCATGTGATTCTTGTCTGTAAGACTGTTGATGTGATGAGTTACATTTATTGATTTCCATATGTTGAACCAAGTTTGCATGCCTGGAATGAACCTCACTTGATCATGGTGCACTATCTTTTTAATATGTTTTTTTAAATGATTAGCCAGTATTAAGAATTTCTACATCTATGTTCATCAGGGATATTGGTTTAAAGTTTTCTTTCCTTGATGAGGCACTTACTTTTAAAAGGTGTGTTTTTGGGTGAGTGGTGTGTGTGTGTGCATGTGTGTAAGGTGTTGTGTGTGTTTATTGTGTGGTGTTATGTATGTATGTGTGTATGGTATGTGGGCATATGTGTGGTGTGTATGTGTGTGTGCATGGTGTGATGTGTTGGTGTGTTTTGTGTACTCACATGTGTGTGTAGTATCATGTGTGTGTGGTGTGTATACGTGTGCATGCGTGGTGTGTGTGTATGGTGTCATGTGTTGGTGTGTGTGTATGAATGCATGTGGGGAGTCACATGCCTTGTGTGTGTGCATGTGTGTGGTGTCATGTGTGTGTATATGGGGTGATGTTGTACATGTGTGTGTGCTATCATGTGTTAGTGTGTATAGCATGTGTGTGCTCATGGTGTGGTGTGTGTGTGTGGTATCTGTGTGTGTATGTGGTATCATGTGTTGGTAAAGAGCAGTGTTGGTGTATGTGTGTGTTGTATCATGTGTGGATGTGCATGAGGGGGTCATGTATGTATGCACCCGGTGTGTGTGTGTGTTCACATATGTGGTGGTGGCCATTTCCTGATTATCAATTATCAATGATTATCAGTTCAGTGCTGTGTAATATAACTGCCTCAAACTTGGTGGCTTAAAACAGCAACCATTTTACAAGTTCATTCTCCGTGGGCCAGGTCTCGGAGCAGCACTTCACTGGTCAATCTTGTCCTCTGTGTCACAACAACTGGGTCACTCAGTGGAATTTAACTGGTAGCTTGTTTGGACTAGAAAGTCTAAGAAAAGCTTCTGTGACACATGTGGCTCCTTGTGGGTGACTGGGAAGTTGGATCCCTTTCCCTCTCCTTGTCTCAGGACCCACTCCTTGTGGTCTCTCGGCAAGGGACATCAAGCTTCCTCTTACCTGGCACCCAGGAGAGGATTCCCAAGGAGTGGGGGGGGGGGTTATAGAACCTATCAGTCTTTAATACTTGAGCCATGAACCTAATACAGGTCACTTCCACTGAATTCTATTGATCAAAACAGTCACAGAGCCCACAAGATTAAGAGGAAGTGACCTGGATCCCTCCATCTCAAATAAAAGAAGTATTGGAGAATTTGTCACCATCTTAAGTGGAAAAAGTTAAACATGTAACAAAGTAAACAGAACAGTGGGTGGATTTCCATCATCCAGCCTCGAGAGTTGCAATTCATGGCCAATTTCTTTCATCTACACCTACCCCATTTCCTCCACTCCCATATTATTTGAAGCCAAGCCCCAGACACCATATTAATTCACCCATTGCGCTTAAGTTGTAAAGTGCTTTGGTGACTACAGGAAGGAACAACTTTTAGAGGAATTATCTATTCTTTTCATTTCAGAGGCTTTTCTTTTATTAAAACCAACTTGTTCTTACCTCTTAGACGGTGCCTTTCTTCTAAGAAATTTTTATGAACAACAAAGAACCGCCCTTTTCCTACATAGGCTCTGGCGAAATACAAACTGTATTGGAGTCAAGAGCCCTGGGGTCCAGTCTCTCAGCCAGGGACCAGCTGTGGCAGAATGACAACAAGAACAGCTGACTTTTACTAAGTGCCTCCTCTGCACTCCACATTCATTATTTCAATCCTATTATTGTTCCTGTTTTACAGATAGGGTTAAAAAAGTTAAATAACTTGCTCAGGATCAAAGAATGGCATGGGGGTGGGGAAAACTCATCCAAATCACTCTAAGCCTGTTTCCTCCTGGGTCTGATGGATTCAACAGGTTAAGCTCAACCTACTTCACTGAGAATGCTTGACAAACCCCTTTGAAATACTTCAGGTTCAATCACAGAAACTTTTGAATAGTTAATGCATTTTCATGGCTCAAATATCTGAACAAGATAAAATTGTCAATAATCTGGTTCCTCTTTCTGTTCTATTTATCTCACTTCCCTACCCACTTTCTCTGTAAAGATACATTTTATTTATTTCAATAAATACAATAAAGGTAAATATGTATATTTCTATTTTCACCATTCTTACACAAAAAGGAGCACCTTTATATATTCCATCTATAGTGAAGTTATTCCTGTACCAGCAAATGGTTGGCTTCCTGATCTCTTTTACAACAGACCAGTGGATTACCAGTATGTGGATTATCAGCATTTGTTTGACAAATTCCCTACAGATATACATCAGTTTTTTTCCCTCCAGTCTTTTGTTATCATAATTAAGCACAAAGTTTTATTTCTGTGGGGAAACAAAGATATAGAATGCCTGCTGGCTGCAGTGGTACACACCTGCAATCCTAGTGACTTTGGAGCCTGAGGCAGGAGAATTGCAAGTTTGAGGCTAGCCTCAGCAATTTAGCAAGACCCTGTCTCCAATAAAAAGGGCTGGGGATGTGGCTCAGTGGTAGAGCACCCTTAGGTTTAATTCCCCCCACCCGCAAAATACAGGATACCTGTGTGTGTGTGTGTGTATGTGTGTGTGTATTATAAAAAGGAGCAGTCAGTAGCCGAATCTCTTAGTTCCCTGGTTTATTCAATGCTGTCATTCCTAACCCATTTTTCTTCCTCCCGCACCCTCAGGCAGGGGGTCTTGCTATATGGCCCAGGCTGGCCTCAAGCTCCTGGGCTCAGATGATCCTTCTGCCTCAGCCTCCTGAGTGGAGACCACAGGCACGTGCATCCAATCCCTTTACCCTCTTTGGATATTTAACACAAGAAATTCATGAGATTCAACTTTGAGAGTCTTCTGGTCAGGAACCTTCAGGCCCCCGAGAATACCAGCCCATGGATATCTCCTTCTCATTGTCCCTTTTTGCCATCTTTTCTAGGTTTACTTGTAGGTTTACATGAGAACATGCTGGTCCAAGGTCTGACATCCTAGAGGAAGAGCTTAGGAAGGTGCATCTGGAAATGTGTGCTTACTTGGTTACATTTGTGCAATTATGAACCCAGCAGGAGTCACCAAGGCGATAGCTTAGAGACAGGTCTGACTGTTGACAAAGAGGGAGGTAGGAGGCAAAGTCCCAGGGGAGGTATCTCAGGACTGTGGAATTTTGCTTGCTTCCCTCTCCTCTCTTGCTGAACAGGAGGTAGTTCTGGAACTGACCTTAAGGAGGCTGTTTGCTGTGGATGATGTGGATGATGTGAAGAATGACCCCAGGCTTCTGTCACTTCTCCTAGTCACTGCCTGAAATCCAGGCAATGACAGCTTCATTTGGATTAAGACCATCTCAGTTCAAAAGTTCAATTTCAATCATTAATGCTTTAAAATAAATTGTTTTACTTGATCCCTTATGCTAACCCCCCCCCCCTGCCCCTGTGGGGACTAGGACCAGCTGTGATGAACAGAACCTGAGGGTTGGGGGATGGTGCTATTGTGGAGAGGTTATGGTAGTGGGGAGAGTCTGGGGTGCTAAAGGCTGAGAACTCTGAATACCTCATCAACAGAAAGGAAAGGAAGCTGGGGTCACAGAACAGAGGTGGGGAGTCCTCTGGGGAATATTGCCTACTTTGGATTTTTTCCCAAGGGCAGTTCTCAAAATTCAGACACATTTACTAAGAACTGAAATCTGGATCTTACCACTGTATTGTTTGTCTGGGTTTACTATTCTTTAACTGTGAATTTTAATCTACAGATGACAGAACAAGGTCCAGCCAGAAAGCAAACAGTGGTACATAGTTGTTTGGTTAGCAGTGTCATTAGTACTACAGTTTAAACACAGAATATTTTATTTCATGGTCTAGATTTCAAACTTTTCCAACATATCATTACTCCCACACCAAGAACACAAAGAAATAACTTAGACTGGAGCAAAGATTTTTAAGGAGGGGTGCCGTACATAAACAGGAAGCAAGACAAACATTTTTCAAAGAACTAAGTTAATTATTTCTAAAACTATTCAAAAGAAAACCTCAACCATGTGCATAATTCAGTCTCCATCCTCTCTTTTCCAATTTTTTTTTTTTGTCCAGGGTTTGAACTCAGAGTTACTCAACCACTGAGCCACATCCCCAGCCCTATTTTGTATTTTATTTAGAGACAGGGTCTCACTGAGTTGCTGAGTGCCTCGCTTTTGCTGAGGCTGGCTTTGAACTCAGGATCCTCCTACCTTAGTCTCCTGAGCCTCTGGGATTAAAGGCGTGTGCTAAACTACCCCGGCCAGCTTTCTCTTTTTCAATTCTAAAAAAGGCATCTATTAACATATTTTAAGAAAAGTGAAATGGTGCACAAGGGAGGCTGAGGCAGGAAGATCACAAATTTGAGGTCCACCCTGGCAGCTGAGTGAAACCTTGCTCAACATAAAAATTAAAAAGAGCTCAGTGGTAGCCTGGTGTGGTGGTGCCTGTAATCCCAGCAACTCGGGAGGCTGAGACAAGAGGATCGCAAGTTTAAAGCCAGCTTCAGCAGCTTAGCAGGCCCCAAGTATTTAGTGAGACCATGTCTCAAAATACATTAAAAAAAAAAAAAAAAGCAGAAAGAGCTGGAGATGTGGCTCTGTGGTTAAGTAATCCTGAGTTTAATCCCTGGTATCAAAAAAAAAAAAAAAAAATCTCAGTGGTAAAGTGCCTGGGATCAATCCCTAGTACCAGAAAAAAAATTTTTTAAAAAAATATAAAGCTATATAAAACAAGTTAATCACAAAGAAATTCAAATGACATTGCCAAAGTAGGAGGAGGTAGGAGGTAGTATACTCCACTTAAATACTCTGAACTGCAGCTTTATCTGAAAAATGGAATTTATAGCAATTCCTTTATCTCATGGGATTTTTTGAGGAATGAAGGAGATAATACGTATGAAATGCTGAGCACAGTGTATCATGCAATCAAATGTCACCTAAAACCACTATTAGTTCATTATCAGTGACTTAATATCCAGCACAGAATCCACCCTCTTTTGCAAAGACTTCCAGAGTAGTTAAGTCTTTCATTCTAAACAGCCCCCTCCTGCAGCTCCACAGGAGTTGAACCCGTTGTGAGCCTGACACACATTAAGCAGTAGTGTCCTACTTCCAAACTTCTCCTGCCAGGGGTTCTTTCAACACTGGTATATAGTTTCTGAGTCTCCTTTTAATTTCTATTTTATCCCTATTTGTGGACTTCTTCGTCTTCTAGCCACAGCAAACACTGGGCATGGGTCTCTTCTTTTCTTCCCTCCTACACATCATGAATAGTATTTCTCAATAATATTCCATTTGAGATTCTATTTTATTTGTTAATAAGTTTTTAATTTTAGAATAGTTTTAGATTATAGAAAGTTTGCAAAAAAGGACAGAGAATTCCCATATATCCTACACCCAGTTTCCCCATTGCTAACATCTATATTAATATGGCACATAGTCATAAATAATGAACCAATGTGATACATTATTATTAACTAAAGCCCATAGATTTTTCAGGCTTTCTTAGTCTTTCCCATATATCCTTCTTATAGTCCAGAATCCCATACAGAATTACATGTCACATCACATTTAGTTGTCTCCTTAGACTCTAACTGGAAGAGTTCATGATGAAATTTTTTTTTTGACAGGGCCATTCTCTGTATAACAGACCCAAACCTCCATCTTACTCTTATAAATGATAATTATACACATACATGTCATTACTTTCACATGAAGATATATAAAGTAAACATTTATTTGAAAGTATATAGTATTCTGTATTATTTGTTTTCTGTGACATAAATGCTATAATTTAAGAAATACAACAATAATAGTGTCAATTAGTAGCAACTAACAGTAGAACTAATTAAACAAATTATATGTCAGTAAAAACAACAATGATTTCTTCGTCTGGCACGGTGGCACACACTTGCAATCCCAGCAGCTCAGAAGGACGAGGTGGAAGGATCGTGAGTTCAAAGCCAGCCTCAGCAAAAGTAAGGCAATGAGCAACTCAGTGAGACCCTGTCTCTAAATAAAATACAAAATAGAGCTGGGGATGTGGCTCAGTGGTCAGACAGTGCCCAAGTTCAATCCCAGGTACCAAAAACAAAACCCAAAATCTTAACAATGATTTTAAAATAAGCTTTTTGTTACAGAATAGGTTTTTTTTCAGCTTCTACTTAATATTTACATTGTATTTCATTGTGTGTGTGTGTGTGTGTGTGTGTGTGTGTGTTGCTGTGGATTGAACTCAGAGCTTTGTGCATGCGAGGCAAGCACTCTACCAACTGAGCTATATTCCCAGCCCTGTATTTCATTCTTATATTCCTGGGAGGTCCTGTGGTTGAGCTGCAGAAGCCTGATTGTGGGAAGTGTTTGAAGACTATTTTAAGTTGCATGCTGGTCACCTGTAGAGAACACAGGCCAAGTCAGATCACTTTTGATGAGGACTGCCTGGGTGAACTTGATAACATTTAACTTTCCCAGTCCTGAGTCTTTCCTTCTATAAAATGAAATTATTTTTAAAAACTCATTTCAAAATTGTACTTAACATATGTGCTTTTGCATGCACTGTCTCATTTAATCCTCAAAACAGCCCCATTGCATCAGGCCTTTCTATCCACAGACCAATCTGACATTGGGTTCTGTACTACGGACACTGTGAGTTTCTCCGTGCCCTTACTTCCTTGCCAACAGAATCCTGATTGTCCAGGTGTCCTTCCCTTAGGAAGGAAGTCCCTCACCTTATCTCAGTGGTAATCCCTGAACTGCCAAAGCCAATAACGATTTGATACTCTCAGCCAGTGATGTTTAAGCGGCAGGCAAATGGCCCAGTTCTGACTAATGAAGCAGGAGAGGAACTCTGCTGGGGTTGAGGAACAGGGTGAGGAGGAACTTCTAGGAAAGTCTTCAGATCTTAGAAAGACACAGACATGAGACGGTCCTTTGGGGTCAATGATGCCTAGAACTATGGGAACACTTGGTGACTCTGTGGAGAACTAGCCTGGAGGAAAATCAGCAAGTTAGGATGACAGAGGGGGAAATAGAAGAATGGAGGACACTGATGTTGTTGAGTCACTGGATTAACCAGGCTTAGATCTACCCTACCTTAGTCCTTCATGTTACACAGTCATACATCTCCTTATTGATTATCAGGGCTTTCTCTTCTTTGTAGCAGAAAACAACCTAAATCATGTGTCAAATGTTACAGTTATGTTTGGGTCCTTTGGCTCCAAAGGGGACACTGGTTTGCACCCTAGAGTGTGTAGTACATGTAGTCCCACGTGAAGGAAAGGGAATGTTCTATGGGATTCCCAGCAACCCCAGGATTCTCTGGTAACTCTCTTTCTGCTGCTGCCTTTTGGAAGTAGAAGGAGAAATTGCACTATGAGAGCTGCTGGAGCAGAAGAGAACTCTTGATTTAAGATGCTGGAGTGATACTCGAAACAAATAGAGGAAGCATCAAGCAGAAGAATTGAAATGCCCAGAGAGCAAAACCAAGGGAGAGATACTCAATGAGGAAATGATGGATACAGTTTGCATGGGATTCATAAGGCACTTTGGATATCTCAAAGTTTCTAAGGTATGGACGTTGGAGGGAACAGCCCTGTGTGCCAGGGCAGGCCAAGGAAGTCTTCTTTCCACCGAGATCTGCTGAATCTTTTCAGGGAAAAACAAAGAGGCTCAGGGGACTTAGCTATACTGAAGACTCCTAAACAAGAAGGGGCCATCAAGGCTGTGGCCTTCACTCTCCAGGGCAGTGCCCGAGACGTTTAGAGAGATTACTCTGTGGGAGGGCAAAGTTGCAGGCCCTGAGAACTATTTGGAAACACTGGTCAATTGTTAAAAAAAAAATTAAATGTCAGAGAAGTTCTCGTATCAAGTTCTCAACAAGGTTTAGAAACCGTATGAGCAAGTTGGTGGCTCTTGTCCCCAGAGGCAAGAGAGTTCTTCTCCGCCTCTTGGAGAAAATCTGGGTCAACTTTGGGGACTTTCTCAATTTGTTTCACTGTGTAACTAACTACTCCAAAAATGAAGTGGCTTAAACAACAACCACCATTTATTTGCTCATAATTTTGATATTAGGTCAGAGTTAAGAGTAAATGGAATAGCCACAGCATAGCACACGTAAGATAGGACAGCATGAAAGTACACAAAGTAGCATCTGTAAGGAGAGATGAGATGCATATCTCATACTATATATATATATATATATATATATATATAATATATATATATATAGTATTTTTAAAGTATATGCTGGGCTGGTGCTATAGCTCAGTAGTAGAGTGCTTGCCTAGCACTGGTGAGGCTTTGAGTTTGATCCTTGGCACCACATAAAAAACAAATTAATAAAAAATAAAGGTTAAAACAAAGAAGTACATGCTAAGCATGTGGGTGTGCAGAAGAAGACACAATCACTTCCTGCAGAGTGTATTAGTGAAGATGCAGCAGAAAAACTGGGATTAGCTTGCTAGTTGAAGAAAAAGAAATAAAAGGATATTTATTCCAGACAGAAGGAGAAGCATATACTAACTGAAAAATCTATATGTATTTAGGAGTCATTCAATTTTGCTAAAGCATGGAGGACTAGTAAAGGTGCTTGGAAGGTTGATGGGCACTAAATACTAAAATGTTGAAGACTATGTGTCTTAGTCCATTTTCTGTTACTATAATAAAATACCTGAGACTATGTGATTTATGAAGAATAGAAGTTTATTTGGCCCATAGTTCTGGAGGTTGGGAAGCCTAAGAGTGTAGTGCTGGCATCTGGTGAGGGACTCCACAATATGGCAGAGGGCCTCACATGGTGAGACACAGCAAGTATGCGGGCTCAGAGCTCTCTTTCTCTTCTTTTGAAAGCTTTAATGCCATTACCAGAACCCCACTCTCACAAACTCATCTAATTACCTTCCAAAGGCCCCACCTCCAAATATAACTAATATGTGAATCTGGGGATTAAGTTTCCAACACATGAAGTCTAAACCATAGCACGAAGACATGGAATTTAGACTTTATTTGGTAAGCAATAGGGAAATGCAGAAGGCAGTGTGCAGGGAGTGTCACTAGAAAGTGATGCTGTAAGATGTGAAATCTGGTGGCCATGGATAGAACAGTCAGTTAGGAGGCTACTGTAATAATGTAGCATGAGTTGAGACACCTGGAGTTAAGCTGATGGCAGCAGAAATAGAAAGAGATAATTGAGCAAAACACAAATAAGGATTTGTAAACAGGCAACTCCTCTGTTAAAAACAAAAGCCCACAAAACTTGATTTTAAACATGCATCCACACACAATCATAGTGTTAGTAAATAGGCTGTATTTACATGCACACATACTGTAATACATCACATATGCTGATGGCAACTCTCTTCAACTATAGCATTGGGAATTTTGTTCCATACACTATGCAAAACAAGGAGAATAAATAGACCCAGGGGGGAAAACGCTGCCTCATACCATGAAAGCTTTTGGTGTGTGTGTGTGTGTGTGTGTGTGTGTGTGCACGTGCACGTGCACATGCGTGCACATACATGCACATGATCTTGGAATGGACTATGCAGCAAGAAGCTTAAACTATAGATGAATTTCTCAAATTCCTCCAAGGAATCAGTCTGTCTCCTGTTACTCTGCTTTCCTTGTAGTTGGACTTAGTGATGAATGCCAGGGACTGTTGCTGATACATGGGAATTCACTGGGTTTGTCTATGGAAAAAACCCTGGCAGTTCCAAGGACAGTGACATTTTAGAGTATTCTTAACAAACAGAATGAACAAGAGCAATTATGTGTTAGACTGATCGGGTTTCCAGCCCTCTTTCCATCATCCAGTCAAGTCTATTGATTCTACCTTCTAATTATATTTGAAGTCTGCACTCCAGCCTCACCCCTCACTTTTTTTTTTGTTTTTTTTTGGTACCAGGGATTGAACTCAGGGCACTCAACCACTGAGACACATCCCCAGCCCTATTTTTCATTTTATTTTAGAGACAGTGTCTCACTGAGTTGCTTAGTGCCTCTCTAAGTTGCTGGGGATGGCTTTAAATTCTCAATCCTCCTACCTCAGCCTCCGGAGCAGCTAGGATCATAGGTGTGTACCACTATGCCCAGCTTTAAACATCTTTTTGACCACAGCATGCCTTGTCATGGTTAGTTCCCTTTTTTCCTATACTTGTATGTTGGTCAATTGCCTGCTTTGGAGATGCCCCGTCTCAGAGAGTCTGTCCCCACGTTCTTTGCTGAAGAAACAGCAGGCATATGACTCCTGTCCCCAACCATGTCTGGACCTGACTCCAGCCTGACCTATCAGATTCTCTTTCTCAGACTGGGGATCTAGCTCAGTTGGTTGAGTGTTTGCCTGACATGCACAAGGCTGTGGGTTCAATCCCCAGTACCACCAAAAGAAAAGAAGAGAAAAAAAAAAAGCAGATTCTATTTCTCAAGAATTTGGACTTAGGAGCCAGTGATTCTAATTAGCTGTGTTGGATTTGAAGATAGCTTGAGGCCACTTGCAGGAAGCCAAACTGAACCACAGGAAAACAGAAGTGAAATTAGTCTGGAGAAAGAGAAAGGAATTGATGTGTCAAGGTAAGTGGAGATGAAAGACCCTATTATCCCAGAAGGAATGAGAGATGGCGGGGCTGGGGGTGCAGAGAGATCTAGCTACTCTGATTTCTTAATGTTCCTCACCACAGTTCCTGGATGCGCTTCCTGTCTGGGTTCCAAGACATTTCCCTACTGATAATCCCTCCTTGATTTCAGGCAATTTGAAGTAAGTGCTATTCTTTGCACCAAACCTGACTTCATTGACATTCCCAGTATCTATTCCACGACCTCTCTGTTCCTTTATCATAGTACACTGCTGTTGTTTATTTGCTGTCTCTCTTCCTTATTGGGTTTTGAAACTAACTTCCTTGAAGGTGAGAGCTTTGTCCTGTTCTATTCTTAGATCTCTGGCACTTAGATGAGTGACTGGCATATAAGAAAATATTCATTGAAAGTTTAGAAAGTTCTTTTAGAGTTAGGGGGTCATCCTTCTCACAACTTGCATTGATTCTATTTTTCTATGATTTTTTTTTTAGTTGCAGATGGGCACAATATCTTCATTTTGTTTATTTACCTATTTGTTATATGCTGCTGAGGATAAAACCCAGTGCCTCCCACGTGCTAGGCAAGCACTTTACCACTGAGCTACAGCCCAGCCCTTTTCTGTCATATTTTGACAACACAGATGTTAGGCACAAGCAATCGCTTCTGAGCTGTTCGGGTCGTCTCAGAGTACCATACTAACTGTCAGATGCCAGACCCTGGGCTGGAAGGGACCTTGAGGGTCCACTGATCTCGGAAAGCTTGATTATTGCTTCATTGTGGAAAATTGCCTCCTCGCTTTTATTTTAAAACATTGTCTAATTTCACATGCACAAAAATTGTAGTGATTCTAAAGTAAAAAATCATCCCCAACATCATGACTACAATCAAGCAACCTGTTTCCATATGTCCGTATTTCTTGCAGTCCTTGTTTGTATACATTTATATGACATTTACAGGATTATAATCATCATTAGATAAAAATGTTTCTTTTTCATTTAATAACCATTTTTTCCATGTTGACACAGGACTTAATGAGTTGTCACCGTTCCATAATACCTTAATTGATTAGATATATCTTTTTTTTAATATTTTATTTTTTAGTTTTCGGCGGACACAACATCTTTGTTGGTATGTGGTGCTGAGGATCGAACACGGGCCGCATGCATGCCAGGCGAGTGAGCTACTGCTTGAGCCACATCCCCAGCCCCAGATATATCTTTTTTTAACATTATTTTTAACTAAAACCCATTGTTTAATGACAGCTCAACATTTGTGTTTTCAGATTCTATGGGTTTTGGCAAATGAAAAATAACATGTATCTACCATGATAGTATCATAAAAAAATAGCTTCACTACCCTCAAATCCTCAAATTCTTCTACTGTGGACATTCACACTGTTTTTTTTTTTCTCCTTCCTTCCTTCTATTATGAATGTGGTTTCCTTGGACATCTCTGTGTAAATTCCTCTTTCCCTTTAGCTTGATTCTGCCCACATCCCCGTTACTTACACAGTTTTGCTTTTATTCAACGACTAGCATTTGCTGAGAACCTGCTGTTTCGGCTGCTAAAAGCAGACACACATTGATGGAGATAAGATTGTGGAGCACAAAGAATTCTCTCCTTAGTGATGGAGAGAGACACCTTAACAGATAAATTAGCATATACCGTGGCAAAGAGGTGTAATACAGGGAAGAGCAAGTCCATCTAGCAAGACAGTGCTCCCATCCGATGTATTTCTTTTCTTTTAAAAAAATTTTGTTTAGTTGTAGATGGGCACAATACCTCTGTTTTATTTATTTATTTTTATGTGGTGCTGAGGGTCGAAACCAGTGCCTCCCACTTGCTAGGCGAGGGCTCTACCGCTGAGCCCCACCCCACCCCCATCTGCTGTATTTCTTAGTAAAGGGTGCCTGTGTTCCCTGCCCACAGCAATGTGTGGCGATGCCAGCCTCCATGCAATCTCTCCAACCTCAGTGCAATTACTAAAAACATTCAATGGAGGAAATGCGAAGCTCCACTAACAGTAATAATGATCATTTATTGAATTCCTATAGTGTTTCATTAATCCTCTTAATAATGAGGTGAGATGGATTATTTTTGCCCCATTTTACAGATTAGGAAATGGAGGCTCAGAGATGGGAAATGATTTGTCAGAGTCACATAGCTAAAAGTCACAGAGGTGGGTTGGCTACAAGTTCACCCAGTTCAGCTCGGCAATCTCTCTTGGAGCTAATGGAGCACCATGAGGAGAATCCTTTACAAACTGAAAGACCCTCTCAAGGGGATATGGGGCACAGTTGGGTTCTATTCTCTGCAAATATAAAGCTTTATTAAGACTGGAGGGCCCAGTTTCAAGTCTATTCAAATATATTCTCTCCTTTATCTTCAACACACATTATCAGGTTGTTTTCCTATTGCTTTCCCCCATTGTTATGAGTTAAAGCAGTGGGTATGGTGGTGCACACCTGTAATCCTAGCTAGTTGGGAGGCTGAGGCAGGAGGATCTCAAGTTTGGGCCAGTCTCAGCAATTTAGTCAAACCCTGTTTTTAAATTTTGAAATTAAAACATAAAAAGGGCTTTGGGGTATAGCTGAGTGGTGGAGCACCCCTGGATTCAATCCCTAGGGGAGAGAAAGCAAGAAACCAGATAAAAATTAATGTTCATTTAGCAGCTAGTATTTGGATGATTACTCTAAAATCCCTTCTGATTTAGTGGTGCTGCCAAAGTACTCGAGAGTACACAGGGAAGAGCACATTCTTACACTCCTTTGTGCCAATGTATGATCTTCCTGGAAGGTATTATTTGTCCCTCCTTTGACATGACTATTTCCAGTCATGACCATATGTAATATTGCATACAAAAATACATAAGCACATATGAACTCACATGGATACAAACATGTAAGCACTCACAAATATTTCCTGGGTTTAAGGAATTACTAGCAATGAACTTGCATGTAAATAGAAAGAAGTTGCTTTGGCTAGGTTCCCAAGAAACAGTCCCTGAGACTGGGGTTCATGAGCAAGGGATTTATTAAGGAAATGCTCCCAGGAGAAACCATAACTGAGCAGAGAAGTGGGCCAGGGAGGTGGGAAGACTGAGCAAAGGTGTGAATCCCAGCCTGACCCCAGGGGAGCTCCAGAATATTAATCACACCTCCGTGTCAGCTCAGGCAAGGCGAGGGAGTTGAATTTTGGTACTCCTGTATCAGGCAGTTGCAGGCTTTGGGGATATAACTCTGTTCATATTCGACTTTCTGAACTTGGACAGAACAAATTCAGCAGCTCTTGGGAAATCCTTTGAAGAAGGTGGCAGGTGCAAGCTGCTAGAAGGAAAATGGGCAGAAGAGGGAGAAGGGCACACAGAGCAGGTCAAGGGCATCCTGCTCTGAACGGTCTCCACTCTGATACCCGGTGCCCAGCAGTCAGGAGCACAGTCCCTGGAATGAGATGGGATTTGCTTTTCAACTTCACTACCTATATAACCTGCCCCCTTGAACACTTGTTTTTCTCCTTTGTAAAATGAGAACAGTGTCTTTTAGGGAAGGTGGAAAGATTTCAGATCTGTTATTCAAAGGATTGTTTTTGATGATGATCACAAGCAGGTGCTGAGCAAATGGTATCTATTAATTCTGACACCATACAAAGATAATTTTTAAAATATTGTGAGCTCAGCTGGATCATACACAGAAAAATTCCTTTCTCATACCGTGCCATGGTAAGTTATATAGAGAGAAGATACCTTCCTCCTATGACCTCAGAGAGACCGTCGGTCTGGAGATCAGTAATGAGCTTATTTTCTGAAAAGCCCATCTCCCACTTCTGCCTACTTTCCACTCAAGCAGGAGGAAACTCGGTTTTTGCTCACCAGTGCTTTTTATTTTTAACTCTTTTATAATGAAAATCTTTGAACAGATTATAAAAAGTGAGAAGAGAGCATAATGAGCCCCTGAAGAGTATGAGACAGCCAGTTCCAACAAAATCATCAATTCAACACGTCCCTCCTTTCTATATTATTTGGAAGCAAACACCAGAAAATTCTATCACTTCATCCACAAATATCTCAATATGTATCGAGAAAGGATAAGGACTCTTTTATTTTAATTGTTAAATTAGCATACCCTAAGACTGCTTTTGACAGTGTGTGTAGTTCCATAAATTTTCACATGTACAGATTTGGGTTGCCATTGTTAAACCCAGGATACAGAGCAGTCCCATCACCTCAGATAAATCTCTTTTTTATTTAAATCCATAGCTAAAACACCATCATCATCACACCTTTAAAATTGACAGTAACACATAGACTTGGTTTTTTTTTTTTAATACTGGGAATTGAAATCAGGGGCCCTTTACCACTGAGCTATTCCCAGTACTTTTTTTTTTACATTTTTTTTTTACAATTTTACTGATATAAAAGATGCTTAACACAATTTAAAATTAATAAGAAAATATGCAATATTCTTTCCTCTGAATTGTATCCAGCAAACTGAATCCCCCAGAATGCTATGCTGATTTTTATTAAGATCTTCCATTCACAGCTCATCTATGGCTGCAGCTGATGATGGCAAGAGTATAGTCCTGATATTAATGTCAGTTGATACCCAGTACTTATTTTTGAGACAATCTCACTAAGTTGCTGAGGCTGACCTCAAATTTGCTATCCTCCTGCCTCAGCCTCTTTAGTCCTGGGATTATAGGTGTGGACCACAACACTCAGCAGCAAATACATTTTTAAAATATGTTCTAATTGGTTATACATGATAGTAGAATGCATTTTGACACACCATACATAAATGGAGTAGAACTTTTTGTTCTGGTTGTACCTGATGTAGGATCACACTGGTCATGTAGTCATATATTTACATAGGGTATTAATGTATGTTTCATTCTACTATCCATCTTAACCTCATACCCCCTCCCCTCACCCACTCCCCCTGCTTAATCCAAAGTACCTGTATTCTTCCCTAGGGCCTTCCCCCTGTTGTGAATTAGCTTCTGCATATCAGAGAAAACAGTTGGCCTTTGGGGATTGGCTTACTTATATCTTAGCATGATATTCTCCAGTTCCATCTATTTACTGACAAATGCCATAATCTCATTCTTCTTTAAGACTGAGTAATATTCCAATGTTTATATATACCACATTTTCTTTATCCATTCATCTGTTGAAGGGCATCTCGGTTGGTTCCATAGTTTAACTATTGTGAGTTGAACTGTTATAAACATTGATGTGACTACATCACTGCAGTATGCTGATTTTAAGTCCTTTTGGTATAAACCTAGGAGTGGGATAGCTGGGTCAAATGGTGGTTCCATTCCAAGTTTTCTGAGGAATCTCCGTACTGTTTTCCAGAGTGGTTGCACCAATTTGTAGTCCCACCAGCAATGTATGCGTGTGCCTAGTTCCCCACATCCTCACCCCCATTTTTTGGTGTGAATTTACATATGTATATATTTGAATTTATATATATATAATATAATATGTATAAATATAATATATAAATATAAAGTATATTTTGTGAATTTACATATATTTTTTCTATTTAGCAACCTCTTCATTGATAAAAATTAAAAAGCTTCTCAAGGATGTACTTTTCATTCTGTGCTTTTATTTTTATTTTTTCAGCTTCCTTTTTAAATTTCTCTGAGATCTCTTCTGCAGTTGTACAGGCCAAAAGCTTCACCGCCTTTTCATGAGATTTACCACCCTTATTCAAAATCACATTACTCCTCCCGAGTTTCTTTGTGGAAAAGTACCGACAGAGCTCAGCCTCTCCCTCTGACGGAGGTGCTACCATAGCTACATTTAAGGCTTCCATTGTCACATCTGTTACAGCTTTTTGTTTGGAGCCAGGTTTGGCATACATGGCTACGGTGACACAACTTTTAGGATCGACTGCCACGGGACCTAAGGGAGGGAGCGATCTCTCTGGTTCCTTGCTTTGGCTTTTCCCCTTGTTCGTTCCACTAGCTGTCTTAAGCATCTCGGCTCCAAAAGAGGAAACTCAGGTGCCCAGCTCCGCCCAGAGATGACTAAACCCCACCACCAAGCAGCACCATCCTTCTGGAAAGGCTCTACTAGGCAGCCTGGCACAGAAGTGCGCTCTAACAAATACTTTTAAGGAAAAACATGATCCTATTTTTCTACAATCATGGTCTCCCAACGCACTCCAATTTATAGTGTTCCTTTTGCAAAGGCAACAACATTCCTGTCTTGACATTCAAACATGCCATAAGTAGAATATGTTCAAGTACTTCTCACCCTTGTTTCTGACAAGAGTTCCAAATTTGACAACAATTAATTCATTTTCTTCTGCATATAATCTTCCTGCTTAATTCAGATCTCTTTCTTTGATAGGCATCCCCCACCCCCTGCCCCTGTTTTCTTTCTTCTTTTTTCTCCCTGGTACTGAGATTGAACCCAGTGGCACTTAACAACTGAGCTACATCCCCAGCCTTTTGTTTGGTTTTGTTTTGAGACAGGGTCACAACTAAATTGCTGAGGCTGACCTCAAATTTGCAATCCTCCTGCCTTGGCCTCCTGAGTAGCTGGAATTTCAGGTCTGTGCCTCCACTCCCAGATGATAGATATTTTGTAACACCTTCGCTTCTCCTATTTAGTAGAATTAGCCAGCTCAACATAATTGTTCAGAGTGATAGAAGGTAGAGTGGTCTTAGGTTTTCACTGAATGACACCAAATTTTATCAAAAATATCTCAAATACTGCTTTTATTTCTTAAATAAGTGGTTTAGAATCTTAGAGTTGGAAGGAAACTTAAAAAACATTTTGCTAAGATGCCCTCACTTCATGGATAAGAAAAATCAGCTTAGAGAAGTTTTGAAATTTTTAAAAGGCACGAGGCTGGTTAGGATAAGAGTTGAAACTAGACTTGGGGGCTCTTTCCATTATACCATGTGGTTGAACAGGATTTCTCCTTCTATCCTGCTGCTCCCTGATTGTGGGTTCCCTTACCATTTGTGTGTCCATGTGCTATGAGTAGCACTTAAGAATACTGAAAGCTGCACATGCAAACACACACACACACACACACATACACACACACACACACGAAGTACTTTCTGAAATGTTCAGAAAAGGCTAATGTGTACAGGCAGAAAGCAGATTAATGGATGACCAGGGCTGTAAGAACAAGGATTCACTGCAAACTGGCCTGAGGAATGTTTTGGGGGTGATATTAATGTTCTAAAACTGGATTGACATGGTATTCGCCCAATTCTGTAAATTTGCTAAAATTGCAAGCTTATCACAGGTCAAGTTATGGTACCTGTGATAAGGTAATTATACTTCAATAAAGCTGTTCTTTAAAAAAAAAAAACTGCCTAGAGATATTTAATGGTCTCTTCTAACAAGAGAGCGGAACGTAGTGATGGTGGTTCAGTTCAGCAACTCCCTGATGTGCTCAGACTCCATCCAGGTCCCCCTATCTCTAGTCCACCATCCTGAGCACTTGGGCCTTTTCTTTTCTTGCTCCTCTTCTCGTGGTACCAACATGGTTGTTGTAGTTCCAAAACGGGTCCAAAGACCCAGCAAGAGAAAGGGTGGCATCAGGGAGTTCTTTGTGCCCCCCCATCTCCTGTATTTGTGGAATTTCCCAGCCCGACCTCTTCCAGCCTCCCATTGGGTAGAATCAGGTCACATGTCACCATCCCCATATGCAAGAAAGGCTGAGAAAGCCACTAGATAGCAAAGGAGGCTGAAGTTATCATGATTGTCCTAATGCTGGACCTGGTCATGTTGACTCCCCAAACCAAAGTCAAGTTGTTGGCAAGAGAAATGCTTCAGGATGCTGGGTAGGGGGTGGGCATGGTGGGATGGGTTGAGTGGGCAAGTAAGAGTGTCTGCCACACCAACAAGCTCAAAATATGCTAAATATGTTATGATTTGTTCAGAGTTTTTATAGCATGAAGAATATAAGCACAAAAGCCTGAGAGAGACTTCTGAGGTTCAAGGCCAACCCCACTGCTATGACTTGAATTGTGTCCCCCACCCAAATTCATATAAGGAAGCCCTAGCTCAGAATGTGACTCTTTTGGAAATAGGACCTATAAAGACAGGATTAACTTGAAAGGAGGCCATTAGGGTGAACCCTAATGGGATCTGACTGGGGTCCTATAAAGAGACAAAACACCAGGGCCACACATGCCCAGAGGGTCGACCATGTGACTAGGCAGAAAGAGGGCAGCCATCTGTAAACCAAGGGGAGGGGCCTCAGAGTAAAGGAGTCCTGTCGGCACCTTGAACTTGGGCTTCCAGCCTCCAGAACTAAGAAAATAAGTTTCTGTTTAAGCCATCCAGGCCCTGGCATCTCATTACAGAAGTCCTAGCACACTAACACGCCCCTCCATCCAATTCACTGTGACCTTAGGTGAGTTCATTGCCACTCTAAACACTCTGTGACTCTGTTTCTTCCACTATAACCTGGGGATAACAGTAACACCTGCTTCACAGAGTGACGTGAGAACGAAGTGAGTTAACCCATATAAAGAACTTTGAACAGTGCCCGCCACATAGTCAGCATTATTAGGAGTGAGAGCATCATGTGTATGTGTGATTATATGGAAATACATGATCTTGGCATGTCTTACCTACTGTCATTCTTTTGGTCCACAAATATTTATTAAATGTTTAATATGTGCCGAACAGTGAGCTAGGCACTTGAATAAAACAATGAACAAAGGATACTGCCTCCTGACTTTGCTGAGCTTGTATTCTGACAGGATAAATCAACAATAAATAAGTCGACAAATATATAAATAAGATAATTACAAGTTGTGATAAATTCCATGAAGGAAATATCTATAGTGATGAGATAGAAGGAAGAACTTCTATTAAATTGGGTAGGCAGGGAATAACTAAATGACATCTGGCTGGTAAGATAGTCAGCCACATAAGTAGCCAAGAGAAGAAATTTCTAGGCATTGAGAATAGATGGTACAAAGGCCCTGGGGAAGGAAAGAGTTTGGCTTGATCTAGACTGGTCCAGAAGCTGGAGTGAGGGACTGGGTCCTGGATGAGGCTGAAGTGGTATCCAGGCCCCAGGCCACAGCACACTTTGTTGGCAAGGGAAGGCATTTGGGTTTTATTCCTAGTGCAAAGGAGAACCATTAATGAGAGGCATAGTTTCTGTAATGTGTTTTTTAATTACCAAGGCTACTGTGTGGAGAATGGATTGAGAGCAGACAAGAGTAGATGAGAAGCCGGGCACAGTGGCACACACCTGTAACCCCAGCAGCTCAGGAGGCTGAGGCAGGAGGATTGCAAGTTCAAAGCCAGCCTGGGCAAAAGTGAGGCCCTAAGCAACTCAGTGAGACCCTGTCTCTAAATAAAATACAAAATAGGGCTGGGGATGTGGCTCAGTGGTAGAGTGCCCCTGAGTTCAATCCCCCCAAAAAGAGAATAGATGCTGAGACCCACTATGAACAGGTTGAAGTAGAGTGATGGCAAAGAAAATAAAGAGGAGTCCACTGGATCATTTGTGTGTGTGTGTGTGTGTGTGTGTGTGTGTGTGTGTGTTTAATGACAGCCATGTGCTCACTATGCTGGCTCAGTGGCTGACTTCATGATCTTCCAGGTCTTCTCATCTTGGGCCTGGGCTGCCCCTTCCTTCACCACCACTATAGATGTCGATATGCCCACTTTTACCTCCAGGTTGTGCTTCTGGGTGGTCAGCAAGGTTCAGGCATCCATGTGAGGAGGTCAGAGGAGTAGCAAGCATCCCTGAAGGCAAGACGGGCAGGTGCCAATCACTGTCACTGGTCATGAAGACAACTGGGCACTCACTCGGAGGCCGATTGGCACTGGTGGTAAATGAAACTTTCTCTGGACAATGCCTGACTTCAAATCTTTCTTCATTGTCCTGTTCCCTGGTCTCCTCTTTTTCTGATCCCACAGTACTGAAGGGAAACTTGTTTTACAAGTCTTCACCTGAATCTGTCTTAAATTAGGTGGATAAAGTGCATTTTCAACTTACAATATTTTCAATTTGTGGTGTGTGTGTGTGTGTGTGTGTGTGTGTGTGTGTTTAATGACAGCCATGTGTTCAGTATGTAACCCATCCTATGTAAGCCAAGGAGCACCTGTATTTATGATTTGGTTTTCTTTTTCTGAAGTGGATGCATCTCGTTGCTCTGTCTAGGGGAAGGTTTCCACGTGGTGGAGGGAGTTGTGTTGAGATTTTCAAATATTAGCCGGACCTATACATGTATGTGCAACTGGAATACGGGCAGAGATGATCTAGTCAAGCCACTGTTCCTGTGGTTCTAGCCCAACTCCAGGGATGCAGAGGGAGCAGGGGTGTCCCTCCATGCCCACAAGCATGGTTTGGTTAGAGCTCCATTCAAGGGCAGTGGTCAGAAGAAAGTCACAAGTAGCCCCACCAATTACAGCTTAAAAAGACTTGAGCCAGCCCTGCCCCTCTGCCAGCAAGGACAGAGGCTGGCTGCCTGGCATCCTTGATGATCATGCCCCATCTCATGTCAGAAGCTTTAATTAATCAACCCAGGCTGCTCTTGGTGTTATTTCTCATCAGGTTTCATTTGTGTAAATCTCTAAATGGGAAAGGACAGAGGACACCACAGTAACATTCTCAGCCTGATAGTGAATGAATGGGTGACCCTGGATCTAAAGTCAGAGTCTGTGCTAGCTAGAAGATTGTTTCAGATCTGCGACTTTAATTTTACGGCTGAGACTCAGAGAATTTGGCTGGCCCAAGGTGACACAGTCAGCTAGTGGCACAAGAACTCTCTTGTCAGTTTCCAGATGGGAGGTTGTTAGGTGGAGTGTGATTTAATCGGCCTGATTGACTTCCACAGGGCCCTCCGTCCCACCCAGTACTCGAGAGCCTGTTGTGTTGCCTACTGGCAATGCTCAAAGTGGTGCTGTGGAGTTAAACTCGGTCTCACTACATCTTGATTAGTGGGCATGCATGCCGAACGGTGGAAAGCATCATAGAAAACTAAAACAAGGGCACTTCTGTTACTCTCAAACACTGTATCTGTAGCGACAAAAACTGCTAACAAAGGACAGCCAAGGAGAGGTTCAGCCAGCACCTCTCAGAGAAAGGATGGAGTCAGCCTGCCTTTCCAAGTCTCAGGACGCTGTGGGCTGCAGGGGCCCTCTGAGGAGAGAGTGGAGATGGGAAGTCTGAAGGCCGGGGCCGAGCATGCAGACTGTAGCGCTGGAGGCCTACCTTTCAACTGGTGCATTCAAAGGGGCCAAAGGTGAGGGAAGGAATTAAGGTATATATGCAGTGCTGAGCTGCATGTAAAAAGCTAACAGGGCTGGGCGTAGTGGTGCACACCCCTAATCCCAGCAGCTCAGAAGGCGAGACAGGAGATCGCAAGTTCAAAGCCAGCCTCTGCAATTTAGGGAGGCCATAAGTAATATAGAGAGACCTTGTCTGAAAATTAAAAAAAAAATTAAAGGTGCTGGGGATGTGGCTTAATGGTTAAGCATCCCTGGGTTCAATTGCCAGTACCAAAATAAAAATAAAAATAAAAAGTCTGATAGGTTAGCACAGTGGATACCATGGTCTGAGATTGCAGGGCTGGTTCTCAGGAACCTGTCCTGAAATGCACAGCCCGAGGTTTATTACAAACTGTGTCCTAGGTGATGTCCCCAGGGGAGTTTGGAATCCATCAGTGCCCCTTCTTCCACAGGTCACCTTGGTTCCAAGAAAGGTGGGCAGCCTTTAACCCATGAAACCCCAAGTTCTGTGAGTTTCAAGGAAATCGATGCTGGTACATTAAAATAGATTGGAGACCATAATTGATACCTTAGATATATTATTATTATTTTAATCATTCTGTTATGGTTATGTTTTATTATTATATAATTATGTTATATTTAAGTTTTCGTGGGTGTTCCACATCTGAGATGATGGGACAGAATGGATTCAGGAGAAAAGGGCAAGAAAGAAGCAAATAGCCTGGGGTAGTGGTGGGGAGAAAAGAGAGAGGCTTTGTGAGAGAAGATGGGGGTGTTTTGAAGCCCAGGAGGCAGCAATTGAGTGCTGGTCTTCTGTGTGGAGACCTGGGCTAGGATAATGGAGTACTGAAGTGAACAAAGCAGAGGCCCCTCTTCACATCTGCCACACTCTATCCCTGATTGTGCCGGTCTGAGGCCCCCGCGGTTTTCTTAGTGACAATGTTTCTGTGTATCCCGCCTCAATCAGCAGCCTCCAATCTGCCCACCCACCACAGTCCCGGCAGGTCACAGGGTTGGTGGGGGAGGGGTGCTGGCAAACTATGGAATATTATTAAGATGTTAAAAGTGACTTCGCTCAACTTCTTCTATTTATTTATTTATTTTTAAAAAGTTGTAGATGGGCACAATACCTTTATTTTATTTGTTTTTATTTTTATGTGGTGCCAGGGATCGAACCCCAGTGCCTCACACCACAACCCTGCCCCACCCAACTTCTTTTTTGAGGCCAGTATTACCCATGATAATGAAACTAAAGATAGCAAAAGAAAATACCCACAAATTATAGTTGGAAAGGGTCTTACTCATTTTGTACGCTTCCCTAATTTCTCCTCTCAGTTGTTTATCGTTGCATAAATAAATCTCTAAGGTCTAGCATCGATGTTTGTGTTACCACAGGCTTCAGTCCCATTCCAACAAATGCTTATTCGTCACCTGCTAGAGGGAAGGCAGTGTGCCTGCCTCACATGCACGGAAATGGCTCTGAGTCTGCTCCCCCAGTCGAAGGATGCTCCCCGAGGCAGCGTGCATCTCTCACTCATGTCCCCATCGCCTTGCGCAGGCCGCTTTTCATTTAACATGCTGGAGGAATTGTGTTAAGGTGTGAGTATGATGACGTTAGTAGAAGGCTGCACTTTGAGGAGTGAGGGTAGAGGAGTGGAACTAAGAGGATGAACTTGAGATGGCTTCAGGAATGTGTGTGCACAGAAGGGACCACAGTAATTAGAAGTAAGGCCAGGAAGTGGGATAGGGTCAGGCCCTGCCAAACAGCTGGAATAGCATGATGGCCAACTAGTAACATTGAAGTATTTGGGAACAATGAGAGAGCATTATCATATTTTTTAAGAAATAAAATTCTCTTTGAAGGGGGCTGGAGCTGTAACCCAATGGTAGAGTACTAGCCTAGCCCTTATGAGGCACTGGGTTTGATCCTTAGCAATATGTAAACAATAAATAAATAAATAAACAAATACAATAAAGGCATGCTGCTGGGTGAGGTGGCACACTCCTGTAATCCCAGCGAGTCTGGAGGCTGAGGCAGGAGGATCGCAAATTCAAACCCAGCCTCAGCAAAGGTGAGGCGCTAAGCAACTCAGCCCCATCTCTAAACAAAATACAAAAAAGGGCTGGGATGTGGCTCAATGGTTGAGTGCCCCTGAGTTTAAACCCAGTACTCCCCTCCCCCCAAAAAAGGCATACTGTTCATCTACAACTATAAAGAACAAATTTTTTAAAAACTTAAATTAAAAAAAAAATTCTTTCAAAGTCCAAATGTGCATCAGTTAAAATTACTTTCTATTGTGAAAAATAACTTTTTTTTTCCTTTTTCTTTTTGGTAGTGCTGGGGATTGAACCAAGGGACTTTTGCATGATAGGCTAGGGCTCTACCACTGAGTTATATCCCCTTGCCATAACCTGACTTTAACTTTAAACACAGAAGGGAATTAGTGGTTTGTAAAACTGAAAAGTCCAAAAGTAGGATGGACTTCAGGTACAATTTGATCAAGATTTCACTTTCACTTCTCTGTGATTATCTTGGCTTTTTCCTTTTCCATGTAAAGGCATCATCTCCAGAGTGGTTTCTCTTGTGGTTGCAAGATTGCTATCAACAAAAACCAGGGATTTTTGATTCTTTCTTCATCTACTTATGAAAAGTCCCAAGTTTCACTCTTATTGGACCAATTTAGGTCTCATTGTTCCATAAACAAAGTAATGTAGCTAGAGAGGCTACCCTCATAGCCAATACCAATACACCCAGGCTGCATGGTTACCACATACTAGGAGAGGGCTGAGGAGGCAAATGTTTACTACAATATGGCAGAAGACATGTCTAAGGACACAGAAGAAAGATGGGAAATAGAACAGCAAGGGAAAATTTCCCCTATTAAAATTATTAAAGTAAAGTAGTAGGGGCCCAGAGGGCCCAGAAATTCTATGAATCTAAATTGTTATTAAAATTAATTCATGACAAAGGTGACAATTTGATGGTAAGTAAGTAGTTTATTTCATTAAAAGTGCTGGTAAAATTATCTGTCAAACTGGAAGGAAAGCAAGTTAGATCCCTATGTTGTAACATAAATAAAAATATCAAAATAGATCAGAGAATTAAAAGTGAAAAATCAAATCTAAAACACACACGCATACAATTAAAACATTAGAGGAAAACTGGAAGAATATCTGAATAACTTTAGGGTTGAAAGATCTTTTCAAGTAAGCCTGGAAACCCAGAAGTCACTTTGAGAAGAGAGAGAAAAAGAAAGATGAAGCTGGCTTTGAGCTTAAATTAAAAATATTTTAGTCAAAAATATCAAAACCAAAGTCAAAGGCAAAGTTACAAACTTAAAATAATTTACACACCTGTAATCTCAGGTATTTTGTTTTGTTTTGTTTTTTAATTGTTGGTCGTTCAAAACATTACATAGTTCTTAATATATCATATTTCACAGTTTGATTCAAGTGGGTTATGAACTCCCATTTTTACCCCGTATACAGACTTGCTGTATCACATCAGTTACACTTCCATTGATTTGCATATTGCCATTCTAGTATCTGATGTATTCTGCTGTCTATCCTATTCCCTACTATCCCCCTTCCCCTCTCCTCCCCTCCCCTCCCCTTTTCTCTCTCTACCCCCTCTACTGTAAATCATTTCTTCCACTTGTATTATTCTTCTCTTACCCCTCCTTTCCTCTTATATGTAATTTTGTATAACCCTGAGGAACACCTTCCATTTCCATGCGATTTCCCTTCTCACTCCCTTTCCCTCCCACCTCTCATCCCTGTTTAATGTTAATCTTCTTCTCAAGCTCTTCGTCCCTACCCTGTCCTTCGTTACTCCCCTTATATCAAAGAAGTCATTTGGCATTTGTTTTTTAAGGATTGGCTAGCTTCACTTAGCATAATCTGCTCTAATGCCATCCATTTCCCTCCAAATTCTATGATTTTGTCATTTTTTAATGCAGAGTAATACTCCATTGTGTATAAATGCCACATTTTTTTTATCCATTCATCTATTGAAGGGCATCTAGGTTGGTTCCACAATCTTGCTATCGTGAATTGTGCTGCTATGAACATCGATGTAGCAGTGTCCCTGTAGCATGCTCTTATTAGGTCTTTAGGGAATAGACCGAGAAGGGGAATAGCTGGGTCAAATGGTGGTTCCATTCCCAGCTTTCCAAGAAATCTCCATACTGCTTTCCAAATTGGCTGCACCAATTCGCAGTCCCACCAACAATGAACAAGTGTACCCTTTTCCCCGCATCCTCTCCAGCACTTGTTGTTGTTGGACTTCATAATGGCTGCCAATCTTACTGGAGTGAGATGGTATCTTAGGGTGGTTTTGATTTGCATTTCTCTGACTGCTAGAGATGGTGAGCATTTTTTCATGTACTTATTGATTGATTGTATGTCCTCCTCTGAGAAGTGTCTGTTCAGGTCCTTGGCCCATTTGTTGATTGGGTTATTTGTTATCTTATTGTCTAATTTTTTGAGTTCTTTGTATACTCTGGATATTAGGGCTCTATCTGAAGTATGTGGAGTAAAGATTTGTTCCCAGGATGTAGGCTCCCTGTTTATCTCTCTTATTGTTTCTTTTGCTGAGAAAAAATTTTTTAGTTTGAGTAAGTCCCATTTGTTGATTCTAGTTATTAACTCTTGCGCTATGGGTGCCCTATTGAGGAATTTGGAGCCCGACCCCACAGTATGTAGATCATAGCCAACTTTTTCTTCTATCAGACGCCGTGTCTCTGATTTAATATCAAGCTCCTTGATCCATTTTGAGTTAACTTTTGTGCATGGCGAGAGAAAGGGATTCAGTTTCATTTTGATGCAAATGGATTTCCAGTTTTCCCAGCACCATTTGTTGAAGATGCTATCTTTCCTCCATTGCATGCTTTTAGCCCCTTTATCAAATATAAGATAGTTGTAGTTTTGTGGATTGGTTTCTGTGTCCTCTATTCTGTACCATTGGTCCACCCGCCTGTTTTGGTACCAGTACCATGATGTTTTTGTTACTATTGCTCTGTAGTATAGTTTGAAGTCTGGTATCGCTATACTGCCTGATTCACACTTCCTGCTTAGCATTGTTTTTGCTATTCTGGGTCTTTTATTATTCCATATGAATTTCATGATTGTTTTATCTATTTCTACAAGAAATGCCATTGGGATTTTGATTGGCATTGCACTGAACTTATAGAGAACTTTTGGTAATATTGCCATTTTGATGATGTTAGTTCTGCCTATCCATGAACAGGGTATATTTTTCCATCTTCTGAGGTCTTCTTCTATATCTCTCTTTAGGGTTCTGTAGTTTTCATTGTATAAGTCTTTCACCTCTTTTGTTAGGTTGATTCCCAAGTATTTTATTTTTTGAGGGGATATTGTGAATGGAGTAGTTGTCCTCATTTCCGTTTCAGAGGATTTGTCGCTGATATACAGGAATGCATTTGATTTATGCGTGTTGATTTTATATCCTGCCACTTTGCTGAATTCATTTATTAGCTCTAATAGTTTCTTTGTAGACCCTTTTGGGTCTGCTAGATATAGAATCATGTCATCTGCAAATAGTGATAATTTAAGTTCTTCTTTTCCTGTTTTTATGCCTTTAATTTCTTTCGTCTGTCTAATTGCTCTGGCCAGTGTTTTGAGGACTATGTTGAACAGAAGTGGTGAGAGAGGGCATCCCTGTCTTGTACCAGATCTTAGAGGGAATGCCTTCAATTTTTCTCAATTCAGAATGATGCTGGCCTGTGGCTTATCATAGATTACTTTTACAATGTTGAGGTATGATCCTGTTATCCCTAATTTTTCTAGAGTTTTGAACATAAAGCGATGCTGTACTTTGTCGAATGCTTTCTCTGCATCTATCGAGATGATCATATGGTTCTTATTTTTAAGTCTATTGATGTGGTGAATAACATTTATTGATTTCCATATATTGAACCAGCCTTGCATCCCAGGGATGAATCCTACTTGATCATGGTGTATAATTTTTTTGATATGTTTTTGAATCCGATTCGCCAGAATTTTATTGAGGATTTTTGCATCTAGGTTCATTAGAGATATTGGTCTGTAGTTTTCTTTCTTTGAAGTGTCTTTGTCTGGTTTAGGAATCAGGGTGATGTTGGCCTCGTAGAATGTATTTGGAAGTTCTCCCTCTTTTTCTATTTCCTGAAATAGCTTGAAAAGTATTGGTGTTAGTTCCTCTTTAAAGGTTTTGTAAAACTCTGCTGTATACCCATCCGGTCCTGGGCTTTTCTTAGTTGGTAGTCTTTTGATGGTTTCTTCTATTTCCTCTATTGTTATTGGTCTGTTTAGGTTGTCTATATCTTCCTGACTCAATCTGGGCAGATCATATGACTTAAGAAATTTATCTATGCCTTCACTATCTTCTATTTTATTGGAGTATAAGGATTCAAAATAATTTCTGATTATCTTCTGTATTTCTGAAGTGTCTGTTGTGATATTGCCTTTTTCATCCCGTATGCTAGTAATTTGGGTTCTCTCTCTTCTTCTCTTCATTAGTATGGCTAAGGGTCTGTCGATTTTATTTATTTTTTCAAAGAACCAACTTTTAGTTTTGTCAATTTTTTCAATTGTTTCTTTTGTTTCGATTTCATTAATTTCAGCTCTGATTTTAATTATTTCTTGCCTTCTACTTCTTTTGCTGTTGTTTTGCTCTTCTTTTTCTAGGATTTTGAGATGAAGTATGAGATCATTTATTTGTTGGTTTTTTCTTTTTTTAAGGAATGAACTCCAAGCAATGAATTTTCCTCTTAGAACTGCTTTCAATGTGGCCCATAGATTCCGATATGTTGTGTCTGTGTTTTCATTTAACTCTAAGAAGTTTTTAATTTCCTCCTTGATGTCTTCTGAAACCCATTGATCATTCAGTAACCTATTGTTCATTCTCCAAGTGATGCATGATTTTTCCTTCCTTCTTTTATCGTTGATTTTCAGTTTCATTCCATTATGATTAGATAAGATGCATGGTATTATTTCTACTCCTTTATATTGTCTAAGAGTTGCCCTGTGACATAATATATGATCTATTTTTGAGAAGGATCCATGTGCTGCTGAGAAAAAAGTGTAACTACTTGATGTTGGGTGCTATATTCTATATATGTCAATTAAGTCTAGGTTGTTAATTGTGTTATTGAGTTCTATAGTTTCCTTATTTAACTTTTGTTTTGAAGATCTGTCCAGTGGTGAGAGAGGTGTGTTGAAGTCTCCCATGATTATTGTATGGTGGTCTATTAGACTCTTGAACTTGAGAAGAGTTTGCTTGATGAACATAGCTGCACCATTGTTTGGGGCATATATATTTATGATTGTTATGTCTTGTTGGTGTATGGTTCCCTTGAGCAGTATGTAGTGTCCCTCTTTATCCCTTTTGATTAACTTTGGCTTGAAATCTATTTTATTAGATATGAGTATGGACACTTCTGCTTGTTTCCGCAGTCCATATGAGTGGTATGATTTTTCCCAACCTTTCACCTTCAGTCTATGTATATCTTTTCCTATCAAATGCGTCTCCTGTAAGCAGCATATTGTTGGGTCTTGTTTTGTGATCCATTCAACTAGCCTGTGTCTCTTAATTGGTGAGTTTAAGCCATTAACATTTAGGGTTATTATTGAGATATGGTTTGTTCTTCCAGCCATATTTGTTTATTAATGTTACTAAACCTGATTTGTTTTCCTCTTTGATTACTTTCCCCCCTTTACTGTCCTACCTCCCACTGTTGGTTTTCAATGTTATTTTCCATTTCCTCTTCCTGTAATGTTTTGCCAAGGATTTTTTGAAGAGATGGTTTTCTAGCTGCGAATTCTTTTAACTTTTGTTTATTGTAGAAGGTTTAATTTCATCTTCCATCCTGAAGCTTAATTTCACCGGATACATGATTCTTGGTTGGAACCCATTTTCTTTCAGTGTTTGAAATATGTTATTCCAGGATCTTCTAGCTTTCAGAGTCTGTGTTGAGAGATCAGCTGTTATCCTGATTGGTTTACCCCTAAATGTAATCTGCTTCCTTTCTCTTGTAGCTTTTAAAATTCTCTCCTTATTCTGTATGTTGGACATCTTCATTATAATGTGTCTAGGTGTGGATCTCTTATGATTTTGCACATTCGGCGTCCTGTAGGCTTCTAGGATTTGGGATTCTGTTTCATTCTTCACGTCTTGGAAGTTTTCTCGTATTATTTCATTGAATAGATTGTTTATTCCTTTGGTTTGGAGCTCTGTGCCTTCCTGTATCCCAATGACTCTTAAGTTTGGTCTTTTAATGTTATCCCATATTTCTTGGATGTTCTGCTCATGGTTTCTTAGCAGACTTGCTGAGCTGTCTATGATCTTTTCAAGTTGAAATACTTTGTCTTCATTGTCTGATGTTCTATCTTCTAAGTGATCTACTCTGCTGGTAGTATTCTCAATTGAGTTTTTAAGTTGGTTTATTGCTTCCTGCATTTCTAGGATTTCTATTTGTTTTTTATTACCTCTATCTCCCTGTGAAATTGATCTTTTACTTCCTGGATTTGTTTATGTAGTTCCTTGTCAAAGTGATCTTTCATTGTCTGATTTTGCTGTCTCATGTCTTCCTTGAGACTCCAGATCATCTGAAGCATGTATATCCTGAACTCTTTATCTGACATTCCATCTGTTGCAGCTATTACCTCTTCTAAAGTTGAGTTGACCTGCATTGCTTGTGGTCCTTTCTTTCCTTGTCTTTTCATACTGCTCGCATTTCTTTCTGCTTGGTGAAACTGTTGTGTTTTGAAATTTTCCCCCTATTTATTTATATTGCTCTTGTATGGTTGGGAAATCTCCCTTGCAGGGCGGGTAGTGGCTGTGCTCCTCCTCTAATTAGGGTGATCTGTCTACCACTCTGGTCGGTCGCAGGTCTGCCCACCCTGCGGGCGCGGGTGGAGGCTCTGCTCTGCCCCCACTCCAATTGTGGTGACGTAACTACCACGCCCTCAGGTCGTTGGTCCTGATCCGGATGTGGGCGGCGGCTCTGCTCGGCCCCTACTCCAATTGGTGTGACGTGTCTACCACACTGGCAGGCCTCTAGGCCTGTTCCGCCGGTGGGTCGCAGGTCTGCCTACCTTGTGGGCTCGGGCGGCAGTTCTGCTCAGCCCCCACTCCCAGTGGGGGTACCTGACTGCCTCTCCAACGGGTCGCTGGGCCTTTTCCGGACACGGGCGTCGGCTCTGCTCCACCCCCACTCCAACCAGTGTGACGTGCCTGCCTAGGTGCTACTTGTCCACTATGCTGGCAGGCTACCGGGCCTGTCCTGCCAGTGGGTTGCAAGTCTGCCTACCTTGCAAGCTCAGACGGCGGCTCTGCACAGCCCCTACTCCAAGTGGGGTGACTTGGCTACCGCGCCGTCGGGTCGCTGGTCCTGTTCTAGGCATGGGCGGCTACTCTCTTCGGCCCCAGCTGCAGTTGGGGTGACGTGATACCACGCCGGCGGGTCACTTGGCCTGCTCTGGGCGCAGGCGGCAGCTCCACTCTGACCCCTGGCCCCCACAGCACCCAGCAGGACCCGGACCGAGAAGCAGTCACCGCAGGTTCCCCAGCCCTGGGCCAAAGCAGCTTCGGGAGCCAGAACCCGGCCTCTCCGATCCCAGCCACGCTCCGCTAGGAGCAGGCTCCAAGGAGCGACCCCCGCAGATTCCTCAGCCCCAGGCCAAAACTGTTCTGGGAGTCAGGACCCAGCCACCCTGAGCTCAGCGCACGCTCCACTTATAGCTGGCCTCAACACGCAGTCTCCGCAGGTTCCCCAGCCCTGGGCCAAAGCAGCCCGGGGAACCAGAATCCGGCCGCTCAGAGCCCGGCGCACGCCTTGCCAGGAGCGAGCCCCAAGGAGTATTCTCCACAGGTTCTCCAGCCCCGAGCCTCAGTGATCTGTCTGCGAGACGCAGGCAAATACCAGCCTGAAATCACCTGTTCCATAGTTGAATGAGCTGAGATCAGCAGAAAACAGGGATGATTACATCAGCTCTCCAAGATGGTGGCTGCTGTCCTCCTCCATGGTCTGACCGGTGTCGAGAATCGAACTGGACCGCTTCTCTCCTCTGTCTCAAAGCCGGAACTCAGCACTAAGCACGGCCATTGCACCACTGGCAGGAGCCCCCAGAATCCGCATCGCTGCACTCCCGCTCTGGCACCTCGCCGCTTCCCAGCGCGCGCCGCAGACTCCAGCTGCGGGGCAATCCGCCGATCAGGCAATGCGACCCTCCGTGCGGAGAAATCGCCCGCTACCGAGCCCCCGCAGCCGAACCTTGCACAATGGAAATCCGTCCACTAGATTCTGGAGCACCTCAATTTCACTGGAAATTCCCAACAAGATAACCTTCAGCTGTCTCACCTCGTCTTTCTCCCGCACAGTGACGTGGCACACTGGGGTGATGCACTCCCTTCGCCGCCATCTTCCTGATCTCACTCTCTCAAACTCTCAACCTATCAGGTAGGCTCAGGGTGTGGAGTTCCAGAGCTGGGCTTGCCTGGATTTGGGACGCAGGGGCTCCTGGGAGCACTGGCTAAACTAGGCAACCTCTGAAGTCTCCGACATCCTGGATTTGAAAGGGAAATCAATCACAAATTCTTTTAACTTCCTTTTTTTTTCTTCTCTTCCTCTCTCTTCAAAATCAGTTGAAATGAAATTACTCTGACTGATGTATCCAAAAGCATCAAGTAAAGTGCTCTCACCAGGTCCTCCTTCCAGAACACTCCCAATCTCAGGTATTTTGGAGACTGAGGCAGGAGATTCAGAAGTTCAAGGCCAGCCTCAGCAAGTTAGTGAGTCCCTGTGGGGATGTAGTTCAGTGGTAGAGTGACCCTGATTTCAATCTCTAGTATCCCACAAAAAAGTATTAGCTGTATAATAGAGAAAGGAGTATTATCCTTAATACATAAAAATTTCCTCATAATTAGCCCACAGAAAAATAGTAGTCAGAGAGGTAGAAAGAATCAAATTGACAATTTAATTTTTTTTAAAATAATGATAACAGTCTTGGAGAGGTGTAAAGAAACTAATATCTTCATATATTATTGGTAGTGGTGTAAATTGTTAAAACTTTCTTGAAAATATATTTGGAAACATCTACTAATACTAAAAATATATACTTTTTGAATAAGAAAACTCATGTTTAAGAATTTCTTTCAGAAGTAAAACACAAGTACATAAGTATATGTATCCTGTACATTGTTAATAGTGGCAAAAAAAATCGAAAAACATAAATGTTTATCAAAAGGGCTATGGTTAAATATATGGGATACATCCAAATTATGACACATTACTAAGGTGCTCAAATGTCTTAGCCCAGTTTTTTTTTTTTTTTTTTTTTTTTGTACTTGGGATTAAACCCAGGGGCACTTAACCACTGAACAACATCCCCAGCCCTTTTTTAGAGACAAGGCCTAGCTAAGGTGCTTAGGGCCTTGCTAAGTTGCTGAGGCTGGCTTTGAACTCCGATCCTCCTGCCTCAGCCTTCTGAGCTGCTGAGATTACAGGCATGTGTCACCATGCCCAGACTTAGCTCAGTTTTTTTGGAGGCTAGGATTAGCCCTGATATCAAAATCAGATGAAGATATGAAAAAAAAAATTGCAGACCAATATATCTTGTGAATATAAATACAAAAACCTTCAACAACATACTAACAAATCAAATCTAGCAACATATTAACAAGATTATACACCATGACCAACAGGGATTTATTCCAGGAATGCAAGTTTGATTTAACATCTGAAAATAAATTAGTGTAATATATCATATTAATAGAATAAAGGACAAAAAATATGATCATCTCAATAGACACACAAGAAAGATTTGAAAAAATCCATCATTAGTTCTTGACAAAAGCATTTATCTAGAATTCAAGGAAATTTCTTCAACCTCATGAAGGCCAACTACAAAAAACCCACAGCTAATATCCTGATTTCAAAACCTACTGAAGTAATGAAGTCAGGATGGTACTGGCATAACTTCAATAGATTAGAATACAGATCAATGGAACAGAATCAAGAGTCCAGAAATAAACTCTCACATTTGCAGTCAGTTGATTTCAACCAGGGTGCCAAGATAGTTCAAGGGGGAAAAATATTCAAGAAATAGTGCAAAGCCAACTGGATAGCCACATGCAAAATAATGAAGTTGGACCCCACCCTCCCATCATACATAAAAGAAACTCCAATGAATCAGACTTGGATGGAAGAGCTGAAACTAAAACCCTTAGAAGAAAATGCAGGAGTCAATTTGGTGACCTTGAGTTAGGCAAAGTCTTCTCAAGCATGACACCAAAGCATCAGTAACAACAACAAACGATAGGTAATTTGGAGTTCATCAATATTAAAAATTCTTATGCTTGTTAGGATACCACGATAAAAAGAAAACCAACAGAATGGGAGAAAATATTTATGCTAAGCATTTAAATATAAAAAATCTGATGACTCAATAGTTAAAAGTCAAATAACCTCAATTTTAAAATGGGCAAAGGATCCTAATAGACATTTATCCAAAAAAGATTTACAAATGGCCAACAAGCTCATGAAAAGGGCTTCAAAGATGGCCCCCAGGGACATGCCACAACAAGTCTCCACTTTGCTCATTAGGAGAGCTATAATTTTTTTAAAAAAAGTTCTTAAAATAGGTAACAAATGGTAAGAATATGGAGAAAGATGGAATAGCCACTTTGGAAAAGAGTTTGCCAATTCTCCAAAAGATTCTATAGAGAGTTGCTATATGACCCAACCACTCCTCTACTATGTATATATACCAAAGAAATGAAAATGAAAACATAAGCACAAGTTTTCAGTGTTCACAGTGGCATTGTTCATGTAGTCAAAAAGGTGGAAAAAATCCAGATGTCTATCAACAGATGAATGGATAAATAAAATGTGGTATGTCCATTCAATGGGCTATTATTAGGCAAAAAAAAAAAAAAAGAAATTAAGTATTTATGCATGCTAAAACATGGATGAACAAGTTAAAACATCCAGACACAAAACACCATATATATAGCTGGGAATGGTGGTGCACGCCTCTATTCCAGTGGCTAGGGAGACTGAGACAGGAGAATCGTGATGAGTTCAAGGCCAGCCTCAGCAATGGTGAGGCACTAAGCAACTCAGTGGGACCCTGTCTCTAAATAAAATACAAAATAGGGCTGGGGATGTGGCTCAGTGGTTGAGTAACCCTGAGTTCATTCCCCAGTACCCCCCCAACCCCCCCAAAAAAAAACCATTTATGTGACTCCAATTATATGAAATATCCAAAATAGGAAAATCTATGGGACAGATGGGGCGGGGAGGATTGGAGAATGGTATGGGACTTATTTGAGATGATGAAAATGTACTAAAATTGATTATGGAGAATACACTAAAAAGTATTGAATTGTACCTTTATTGCATGGTATGTGAATCATATCTCAATAAAACTGTGATTTCAAAAAAATGAGTTAGCTCTCTATTGACTCCCCTGGATATCTATGATATACTTTTAAGTCAGAAAAGACAGAAACAAACACACAAACATATATGCTATAACCCCATTTTATGTTTAAAATGTGAACATAAGTTTGTATAAGCATGAAAAGATTTCCAAAGGATACATACCAGGCTAACATTGGAGGTCAGAAGGAAGGGGTTGGAGGCAATGAGAGGGTATTAACTTATTCATTCTATATATTTGGATTTTTTCACCTTTTAATTCAGCATGTAGAACTATGTATTCAAAAAGAAAGTGAAATAAAGTATAAAAGAGAAAATGGGGGACCATAAGAAAGGGAAAAGAAAGCAAAGCAAGCAGGCCCACTAAGGCGAAGAGGTGAAAAGGAGAAAGATTCCCAAGACTCTGTCAAAGCAGGATTAAGATGTAGGACCTAATTACTGAGTGAATATGAGATCACTGGAAGAGAAAAAGGCACTGCCTGGCTCGTGAAAGACCCAGAATGTATAAGCATTTAGGGGGTCATCAGGAAAAAAAAAATAACTTTGCACAGAGGGAGAGACCACAGTGTTAGAGAAGAGCACAGGGTGCCAGCTAATGGAGGACCATGTCACTAAAGGAGCAGCTTCCGGTGAAGAAGTATGCAGGAAGCAGTTAGAGAGAGGGAAGGAAATCCAGGAGATTCAAGGACACTCAGGAACAAAAGCACATGTGAGTTTTGAGGATAGCAAAGTAGAGTGGGAGTCCCTGCAGGAAGGGGAACCCAGTGCCTTGGAAGTCATTCACTGTGAATCTACAAGGGCCATTTTTGTTTGTTTGTTTCCAGGGATTGAACCCAGGTGTGCAAGGCCACTGAGCCACAACCCCAGCCCTTTATTGTATTTTGTGTAGAGATGGGGTCTCATTATGTTGCTTAGGGCCTTGCTAAGTTGCTGAGGCTGACTTTGAACTCCTGATCCTCCTGCCTCAGGCTCCTGAGCTGCAGGGATCACAGGCCTGCACACTAGGTGCAGAACCCAGACTGCTGGGAGCTGAAAGTAATGCAAAGACTGGAGGTAAAGGGGAGGTAGCAAGTAAAACCTACACTTGAGAAATTCCTCCTTGAAGAGAAGTGATGACACTGGAGCTTGTCTGAGAAAGCAGGATCTAAGGAAGGTGACTTTAGGGGGGAAGAAATGTCATACATATGTAGGCTAAGAAGAGGGAGGGATTAGATGCCCGCTGAGAGAGGACAGGATAAAGAATAAGAACTGGTAGATTTAGGCTTGGAAATAAAGTGGGGGACCTTCATTTTTTTAAAGGTGGGAGGAGAGAGGGAAGGGCAAAGATAGAGAATTATGGAGGACAAAAAGATATGTCAGTGGGCTGGCGGTGTAGTATAGCTCATGATAGAGGGCTTGCCTAGCACATGTGAGAACCTGGGTTCAATCCCCAGTACAGTGGGGTGTGTTTTCAAACAGCCTCCAACCAGGGGTGATATTTAGCAACTAGTGAAGAACGGGCACCAACCTATCCAACACTAGCTGTTCTGCATAGCAGGATCCAAGAAGGCTCAATACTCTGTTTGGTGTTAACTCTTGAGTTCAAAGGGTAGATAGAGACTGTGTGCCAGACAACAGAGTGTGGCAATAAAACTATAGGGCTGAAGCTTGGTTAGAACTTCCAGACTGAATAAGAACCACCTAAATTTCTCAAAATCAGCCATTTCTGATGAAAAGAATACTATACCCTAAAAATGATCAATCTTGAGCTCTCCCATTTAGAAGGTGTTTTTAAATCAAATAAATAAAGGATATCTTCCATAAACTTAATGCATCTTTGGCAAAAAGGTCCAAAGAAGGGATTGATTGAAATCAAAACTGTTCATACCCTTTTGGATTAGTCTGTAGCAAACAACAGTCCCTTAGTTAATATGGGAAAAAAATGGAGCTACAGTGGGTTTTAGAACATGGAATCTGGGCTTTATTTGAGGTTTTTCCCCCCTGGAACACCAGTCTCAGATGGCTTTGTAATTCTGATTTCCGGGGGAGGAGGAGAGCGAAAGTGATAATACCTAACACACAAGAGAGTACAGGAAAAGTGCTTGGGGATTCCCAGTTCACAGTCGCCAAGTACCTAATGTGGAAACTGTCGCCAAGGCAATCACATCACCCTTAGCCACAAGTCGCCTCCAAAGGAAGGCACCTTGGTACTTGTCAGTATCTTGTTTTGAAAATGCTTCTTCCTTATCACTCCAAACCATTGCTCCGCTCCCACGCCTGATATGCTGATGTGAGGGCTGCTTGCCCTGTGCAGCACAGCCTGGAAAATTGGTCCTTGATCTATGGCATGCTGTAGCCTTTTGAAAATAGAATTTTCTGACCGAAGGAGACCTTGACAATCATATAATCTGAGCCCTTTAAAGATGAGAAAACCTCAGCAGACAGCTATGATAGAAGGTTAAACCAACATTGAGTATCCCAGCTCTTTAATCCTGTATCCTTAATGCTAACTTTCTTATGGGAAAGCTTGAATCATAATTTATATACACTCACAAAAGGGATTTCTTGACACATTTCACTTAATTCAGGTAAAATGCCAGAAGAGACATCCTCAGAGGTTTGATATGGATTGCTGTAGAGCCGATACACTGACCCAGTAGGACCCATGGTATAAACATGACACAGCTTTAGTTCTCTCCCACCAGCCCTGTTCCAACCTGCTCTGTGGGGCTGGTTGTTTTCCTGCCACTTGGATGAATGAACGCATAGGCTCTATAGGTAACTTTCAAGTAATAAAAAGGCCTCAGGTCACTATCAACCAAAAATACAATCTTATTTCAGTTATTAATATTTTTGGTATAGTGTAATAACACACAGAATCAAAAGGCCCTCCACATTTCAGTGGGAAATGGGGGTGATGGGAGGCACTGTATTTCTTGCAGTCTGGCTCTTCTCCCCTCCATTACCCTCACTTTTGTAGGATGGAAGTGGGGGAAGAGAGAGCTAAGGAAGTAGAAAGTTTGGGATAGCTCTGGGTGACATGGCTTCCCTGGCTCACAGCAAATGCTTCCACCTCTTCTTGTGGGTGCCTCTCTGGGTTTGTTGGAGCCCCATTCACTACCCCCACTCCTGGTGGGGTACATCTCATTAATTCCCTTGCACGGGCAAGTTCTTATTGCCTCTGACTGGTGGCTTCAGATTCTTATCCCTACTCTGAGGATCTGGCGGCAAACTCTGACCTCTTTCTTCGAGATCTCTCTGCCTTTCCAAGTGGTCATCTTGAGCAGGATCAAAGTCAGCCCCACACTGTGTCACACTTAGATTTGTCTCCTGGGGGAGTAAATTACTTCCTCCACACAGTCCCTACTTGGTGTTCAGGCCACTTTCGCCAACTCTGCTTTCTCAGGCGTGAGCCAGACACCAGTCCACAGTGTTCTCCAAATTGCAGCGGGCACATACCCAGTTCTCTGAGATGTCTGCCTGAAGTTTCTCTTACCAGATGAGAGAAAAGACCTCTCGGTGCTGAGAAGGGGCTCTTAGAACACTGACGACTTTGATGATTTTGCTGACACCTTCCCTAAGCCACAGCAACCTGGTCAGCATCAACTTCCACCCCTTTATTCTTTAAGGCAGGTGAGAGTTTAAGGGAACTCACATGGTGATTCAGCACCTTGTTTGCTACGTGGGAAGAGTTGGCAACTATTACCTGGGGACTCTGTCAAAATGGGAGAAAACAGTAGCTCCCATTGAGCATCCTGTTACCAAATGTATTTTTATTCTTTGTCCAATTGCCTCTTGCAAGGTTTTTTTTAATAGGTAGATTTTGGTAAAGATAAAATGCCATTTCAATAAGCTTTGTATGGTTTGGTTGCTTATCAGAGACTACTGAAATTACTGGTTATTGGATAAGGGTTGGCAATAACTTTGTTATACAGGGACTTTTATTATAACAGAGTTCCTTGAAATTGACCAGCAACAGGGATTTCCAGAATCTCTTAAGCAGTGCTTCTCAAGTCTGTTTGTTCAAATGAATAAGGGAAGTGATTTGAATCCTAAATAACAACAGCAAATTGACTGCCCAAGAAAAAGAAAATGAATAGGAATATAGAATTTCTTTATAATCGTAAATGTTCTTTTGTCATTTCAGTTACATAACAACTTCACTTACATAAGAAAAACAGACATCATACTCAGATGGATGCAACCTTGTGTTGGTTACCAGAGAAGGGGTATGCCAACTTATAGAGTAGTGTGGTGTAGAAATCACAATGACTCCTTGTGGTCCTGTAGAATAACCATGTCCCTGAATATTAATTTCCATCCACTCAATAAAATTTGTGACTGGCATCATCTCTAGGTCTTAAGTCTTGTTTCTTTCTTGCTCATTCTTTAACTCTGTGCCCTTTCCTCACAGCCTAAAGCATTTTGGAACACTCTTAATAGGTCATTTAAAGGTATGGGGTGAATCCTTATGCACTTTTTTTTTTTTAAAGACAACCAGTTCTGAAACGGTATTTTGATCTTACTTATACACAATTTTAAGATATCTAAGGTCACAATGAATACATGGTGGACAACTGATTTTAATGAGTGGGATACCAAAAACAATAAAAGTAAAATCACAGTTAAACTTATATTTTATCTTCAGTTCTCTCCAGCTCTAGATAATTTAGCAGAACTTTCATAATATTAGCAGAATCTGCTTATAACAATCCACACTTTCTATGGCCAGCATTTTAACATACTGTTTCAAGCAGTCAATATCACTGTCAGGAATGTAATTCATTTCACTCTTGGGGTTGATTTGGATGGACATTTTGGAGATGAAGGTGGCAGTGATTTAGTACTGCTGATAAATGGCACTGAGTCTGCTGTCCATAAACACACTCAAGTTAGTTTCTTAACAAAAGTGGCTCAAACAAAATAAACAAACAATAACAACAACAAAAACTTGGCTCTAAGTGAAAATTAAAATGAAAAATTTCAAGTAAATTAAACATGGTGCAGGGATTCTCAATCCTTCCACAGAGAAGAGGAAAAGTAAAAAGTAATTTTACAAATAAGGATCCTATTCCCAAGAATAGGATAACAAGACTGTTATAAGCATTAAAACATCGGGTGTGCTTCATCATCAAAATACCCATGTCCTGGCTCTACCTGGTCCCCAACCAAACTCTGATTCAATTCATTTGAGGTGGACCTAGGCATTTATATATATATTTTTAAAGCCCCCACTGGTGATTCTGACGTTCAGACACAGTTGAGAGGAACTACCAATTTTTTGGATGGATCTAGAGGTTTTAAAACAATGAATTGGAAGGAGGTCTAGCTGAAAAGCTCTTTCAGCCATCTCAGAAAGAAATGAGGGGCACAGGAAGACAGTGAGTAGGGGTATCATTAGAGACAGGATTCAGGGATGGGCCTCAAACAAACAATTCTAAACTTTGGGAGATTTCATAGACCACTTTGAGAATCTGATGAAAGTCAGTTACTTTCCTCTGGAAAATACTCATGCGTTAACCCCCACAAAATTTAGCTTATACTTTCAGCAGATACTAGACTAGGATTAAGTTTTTGTTTTTTCTGTTTTAATTGGATAAGTTATAGTCACATTCATTAAGGTAAGGAAAAAACAGTAGAAGGCCGATTGATCTCGAGAAAGTAACAGTCCAGCAGCTAGGACAGAACAGTTATAAGAAATCAATGTGCATACACGTAGACAATAATCTCAAATCTCGGTGGGGAACAGGAGAGTTCTGGAAAAGAATATCGAATTGGAGAATCTGAGTAGGTTGAATCGGGGAGACAGGCTTTGAGAGGCAACAGTTTAAAAGATCGGTATGGTTTGAAAGCTCCCCAAAGCAAGGCGGTCAGACTGACTGGGGAGGTTTGGATAAGGAGGACACTAAGGCTGCGTTTGGATCCTAAGTTAACCATGGGCGTGTAATAAAAAATGGCATTGACCCACGCTGCTGCTAGAATGGTGCCACTGGGAGGCTGGGGTCTGGGGTGGGGGAAGCTATTAAAATGCTCATGAATGCAGTTTTATGACGGACTCGGACGAAACACGCGAGGAAAAAAGCGAGCCTGCGCTGGGAGGGCGGCCTTGGAGTCCGCCGCAGTTCATCGACAGGGTCAGAAGTTGGCCCTGTTTGTTCCATAGGATGAAAGAAAACCGCGGGAGAGCACTGAGTGTCGGAGAACCACTTTCAGCCAGTGAGCATGAAAATGAATTTTAGTTGCTATATGCAAAAACCCTAGGTGTGGGGACAGAAGGGAGCCAGCCAGAAGGTCACAACAGGTCAGGAATAAATAACCACCAAGAGGAGGATCCCTGATTCTGTCCTTCCTTTTGTTGGGTGAGGAGCGCCAGGCAAACGCGTCCACAAAGGCTTTGGAAGGAAGAGGTTCGACCGTCCACACCCGGCTCCAGCCCCGGGTGACTATGAGGGGCCCGGGGGGGTGGGGGTGGAGAGAGGTCTAAGCCCGAGACCCGGCGGGCTGTGTTCTCCGGGGAGGCCTAGCAGCGGGGACCCCAGAATAAGTCGGGGGCGGGCCGCGGTGCGGCGGGAGGGGACCAGCGCGCGGGCGGGCAGATCCCACCCCTTCCTGAAGGAAGCGCCCTCCCCACCGCGCCTGCCGCCGCCGCCGCCGCCGCCGCCGCCGCCGCCGCCGCCGCCGTCGCCGCAGGTCACGGCCCCGCTAGGCGACCGCGGCCCCGCCGCACCGGAGCAGGTAGGCGCGGCGCCCCCTCCTCCGTCCGGGCCGGCTGGCAGCCAGGGGGCGTCCGGCCCGGCTCCGCGCCCGGCACGGAGGCGGAGACCCGGGGCGGCGGGCGCTGCAGCGGGACTGGGGCGGCGGGTCGCCGGGCTTCGGGGCCCCTCTCGGCTCCGGACCCCTCCCCAGAGCGCCGCGGGCGCGGGCCGTCCCTTGGTTTCCGCGGGCGCAGGCTCCCGAGCGAGTGACGGTGTTGCTGCTGGCTCTTCGCCGCTTGCCCTGAGCGCTGGAGCCGGCGCACCGCGTCCCCGGCACCGCAGTGCCGTCCGCCGAGCCCCTGCGCCGCCCGCCGGCCGCGGCCCCGGCCCGGCCCTTTGACAGGTGTTTCCACCCCGCGCCCCATCCTTCGGTTATGGGGTGGACTCCCCTGAAGGAAAACGACCCGAAGTTTGACCTCCCGGTCCCTCTGCCATTCTGCGTTCACTTCGCCGCTAGCCAAGTCAGGCGGTCTCGGGAAGGGAAGCAGGGCATCGGGAAGGAGGCACTAACTTGCTTTGCCCTGTGCACCGCCCTTCACTCGAAAAGCACAGTCTTGCTTTCTTTCCTCTTTCCTGGGCGCACACATTTGGGAAGAAATGGGATTTTCAGTTTCTCCAGGTGACCGCGGTGGGTGGGTTTCCGAGGCTCCTTGATTATCCAATCCAATAATAAAGTGATGGATGTTTCGTTAGAGCCCTTGTTTAGTGGTTTCCCGTCTTTAAATGAATCAAAGGGAGGATGAAGGTTTTTCCATTTTAAATTCACATTCCTTTTCTCCCTATTTATTCCTCTCCTCCCACTCCTACCTCTTCAGCACTTTATTATATCCCAAACACTTCACTGATATTTTTGGTCGGGTTTATTCCGGCCAGATCATTTCACGGCTGAGCCAGGATTGTGACTTAGAATGTGATAACGTGGCCCAGGTGGAACGAAAGCTGCACTTCTTCCTGAGTGATCCCATTCTGGCTTAACATGTGTGCTCCTGTTAGGGAAGCAGGCATACTAATGACATGTTAAAGAACGGAACAAAACTGCTCTTGGCTCTATTACAATAACAAAGCCTGAAGGGCAATATTAGTTTCTGCTTCTTCAGTTCTCTGCTTGAATTGAAGGTAGATTTTAGTAATGCAGGGCTGTGACTCCATTCTGGGCTGCAGTTCATCAAAAGGCTAAGCAAATGTGAATGTATAAAGTCCATCGTAGCAGTTAATAAGCTGACCTACTTAAAGTTTTCTGTTTCAAGAAAAAAATTATTAGGTTTGTATTTGTGATGTTTGCAGATCAAAGAATTCTACAGTCTTGGTTCTCATGCATTAAGTCCCAAACTTTTTCTTGTATGTGACCTAGAGACACCATGTTTTCAAGATTAACTGTAGTTGTCATCTCTTAATGAACTAGAAATGTGAGTTTAATCTTCAAGGCATAAGCATAGGAATTTTAATTGTGTGCTCTGTATTTATATTTATTACATGCTTATAATAAATATTTTGCAAGTGCCCCAAGTTGGAAGTTCACAACTGAATATGGTAAATAAAAGGGTAAAGAAGTTTTGCTAACAATAATGACTAGTTGACAGATGTTATGACATTAAGCAAACATATTAAAGTATTTGAAAAATGCATGTTTATTATAATCTGCCGTTAGCTGAATGCAGTCTGCTTGGATTATTTAAATCAGCATTGCATTATCTTAATAGCAGTTGCCTAATTCATATATTTCTCATTAAATGCCTTTTACAAGTTGCTGTGGGATAGAGATAGTTTTCCTTGTGGAGTAATTTTTTTATGAACAAAATAATACTTTGTGTTTAGCCTTTGCTAAAGAATTACCATAACCATGTTTATAACAACCTTGCAAGGGTTTGGGGGGCTTACTTTACCTGCTTTGTGATTGTCAAGAGGAAAGGGCACTTTGCACTCTTGGTTTCCCCTGTGGCTCACATCTCTGCAGTACAGTGGCCAGATTAGCAAGGCAGCCTGGAGTCAGGAGGAAGTATAGCTAGTTGGCCCCTGCAATCTTAGCCATTTGGAATCAGTTTAGTAATCAGTTTAGCAAAATAGATACTGACAAGATAACTTAACATGTTAGTCTTCTCCTTCCTAAGGAAATCTATAGCATTCTGAGTCAGTAGTATAGTGATGATTAGGTTCTTATGAAGCCCAAATGAGATTTGTGCTAAAGTGACCCAAACATGCTACAAAGTTCAAGTATTATGGAAGCTGGCTCTAAGTTCATGAAAGATCAACAAAAGGGACTAGACCCAGGTATGCAATTTGCATTTTCCTTATCATAAACAGAAGTATGTCCCTACTTACTTTAATTATAGACTTTTATTTCCAAAGCTGATAGTTACACACACACACACACACACACACACACACACACACACACATTTGATTTAGTCACTTTCAATCTAGCTTATGAAATTATTGGAACTTTTAAGTGTCATTATTGCCAAATATTTTCTGCTATGTTGTTTGAATGTTGAAAAATTACTTGTGGCAATGCAAAGTCTTAATGTAAAAAGATTTTGGAAAGAATAGTTGGGATGATATTTTGAGATAATAATGGAATCTTTGGCAGTCACCTTCAGTTCAACCCCACACTGTTCTGAGTCAAGCCAGCTCTGGTAGGTCTGGTAGGTTGGACTTGCAATTCTTTTATCAACTGAGAAATTTCCTTTTTAATGTCTATAAATAGCCTTCTCTAGATCTGTGCTGTCCAACAGAACATTCAGCGGTGATGGAAATGTTCTATAGTGTGTCAGATATGATAGCCATGAACCACTACTGAACACTTGAAATGTGGCTAGTGCAATTGAGAAACTTCACTTTGAATTTTATTTAGCTTTAATTAATTTAAGTAGATTCATAGGATTAGAGGCTATCATACTGGACAGTACAGCTCTAAATCCTTCTACCCATTTCCTATAGAGGTAGCACTTGATGGCAATTATCCATTAATTACAAGGCAGTAGAAATTGGCATTGATAATGCTGGGAGTTAAGATTTGACTGTTATTCTGTTTTATGAGGAAGCACTTGCATTTACTCTGAAGAAGGTGCTTTATGTTGAAGTTCAATTCTATTCTAAAAACAGCTTTACCTTTTTAATTTCCACAAAATAAGCATCACCCAGAACTGTTTGGATGCTTGACCCCATGTGTATGTTCATGAACTTCAGCATTGTATGCTCTCCTGCACAGTATAGATCATGTATTCTCAGAGATGGTTTCTGTACTTTTCATTTTTTTCAAGGTGGAGAGTGGGGATTTGAAGAAAGGTAGGAAGTAGGAAGTTATGCAGAACTGTTCCCCTCTGCCATACACATGCAGTATCAGAAGCTCTGTGAAAAGTCTGACGGGGGGACCTCTGGCTCAAGGAGCAGCTGAAGGCTACGAGCCCTAGAGAAATTGGACCTCTGGGTTTAAATCATGACTAATTAAATATATACTAATTAAATTGTAGGTGAAGATAAACCTAACATTGTCTCTGTCCTGAGGATAATAACCCCCTACAGTGAAGTTTCCCAAATTAGGGTCCATCCCACAAGGCCTCTCTTTGTTGGGCCCTTGCTTAGTTTCTTTTCCTAGGGCTTCAAACCCAAATCCCCTTGCCCAGCCCAGCCTGGGGGGTTAATAAATCCACTTAAAATACAACCTACCCTTATCTTTAGTAGAACTATTAAGTGGATTTGATTTAGCATCTACTATGTTGTTTCAATTTTAAACTAATTTGCTTTGATTTAAACTCTTATTTTGGCTGTGGCAAGAAACACATATTTAGTGTTTTATAAGACAGTTCCCTGCATGACTCTGGGGTGAGTGATCCTTCCTTTCCTAGTCTAGGGACCTATATACCTCTCTCCAGGCCAGACCTCAAGGCCCTGGGGGTTCCCCTTCTTTGGGAGGAACTCTCCCTCAGTTACTTATTTAGACATTTGTGTTTGGATATACTAATTAAATTGTAGGTGAAGATAAACCTAACATTGTCTTAGTCCTGAGGATATTAACCCCCTACAGTGAAGTTTTCCAAATTAGTGTCCATCCCACATGGTAATGGGGATGCTTGAATAACTTTAGGAATAACTTTAGGAAATGCTCTCCACAAATCCAATAACAATGTAGAACTCCTGAAATGAAATGCATATTTAACTTTTTAAAAATCTATGTTGATATTTTCTTAAAAAACAAAACAAAACATTTCATACAACACTATAGTATTTTTCAAACTTCGTGTCTTAGGTCTTGAAATCAATTTAACAAGTTAGGACAGCATTTTTCTTTTGAAACAGAATATATGATAGAATGAAATCATCTCTGTGCATTCTTGTTAGTGAGGGTTTCCAGTGTTAGATAAAACTTTTGTTTCTTCCAGGTATATCACCTACAAGGCCACAAGGCAGTGGAGAATAGTGGCTACAAGCCCTAGAGAAATTGGACCTCTGGGTTTAAATTATGACTGTGCACAACTTGGTCCATATTCAGTAAGCAGTATATATATGGATGTTCATCATTTGTGTTGTTATTATATAAGTGTATATGTGCATACTGAATCATGATGCCAAATATTGCCTATGAAACTAGGCTTGGGATCTACTTCAGGAAACATGGATCTAAGACATATGTAGTAACTAACAATAATGAGTGTTTACCAAGTGCACCAGGCTGAGTGCTTTGCACATATTAGCCTGTTTCCCACAACAGTCCCTCAGTACCTACATCCCAGTCAGTGGTGGAGTCAGAATCTGAACCGGGGCAGTCTGATGGCTGATCACATGTTCAACCATCCTAAGTTGCAATGTGATAGCGTCACATAGATGGATGTCTGCAGACTTGTGACACTCAAAACATTGTGCTGCATTGCACATGTGCAGAAGGGAGCTGACAGTAGCTATTTTCTGTGTAATATGAAGCCTGATGGGTAAGAGGGGAGTTTTTGATCTGGAATAGACTGGAAAGACCTCACTGCTGCCAGCCTGTGGTCTCTGAAGGTTAATGCCCTTGGAAACACATCATGGTGCCCAAAGAAATGTCAGTGTCCCCGACATTAACTGCAAATTATGTCTTCAGAGGTGTTTTCCTTTTCTTCTAACCACTTACTAACTTTTGCATACTAGTTTGTAGTAAATAGTGACAAATACTTTTAAATAGATATGTCCATCTCATAAATCCCTCACTTTTTTATTGTATCCTAAGTTATTTGCTTTTCGAAACCACTACCTGCCTGTTAAGTGCCTCATGATATATTTTTTTTTTAATTTCCATACTTTATTTATTTATTTATTTATTTGGTACGGGGGTTGAACTCAGGGGCACTCAACCATTGAGCCACATCCCCAACCCTATTTCATATTTTATTTAGAGACAGGGTCTTACTAAGTTACTAAATGCCTCACCGTTGCTGAAGCTGGCTTTGAACTTGCGATCCCCCCATCTTAGCCCTCATGATGTATTTTTAATAAAGTAAATGGAAAACAGCTTGGGGTATAACTCAGCAGTAGGGCACTTGCCTCTCATTTGCCAGGTCCTGGGTTCGATTCCCAGCCCCACATCAAAGAAGTAAAAAATATAAATAAAGGGGCTGGGGATGTGGCTCAAGCAATAGCACGCTCGCCTGGCATGCACGCGGCCCGGGTTCGATCCTCAGCACCACATACAAACAAAGATGTTGTGTCCGCCGAAAACTAAAAAATAAATATTAAAAAAAATTCTCTCTCTCTCACTCTCTCTTTAAAAAAATATATATATATATAAATAAATAAGTAAATAAATAATATTGTTTTAGAATTCCAAATAAAATGAGATGTCTTAAAATTGATGCCAGAAATTTTTTTCTTAATGCAATCTAGAAAGTAAAGCTCATTTCATTTTGCGAAGTAGATTTCAGTTTTTCTTACAGATCAAACTAAATATAAGTGATCCCTTATCCAACACCTACATCAGGTAGAATATGAGTCCACAGCTTGCCATTATGCTCACTTTCCTCCTTAGAAACTCCAGAGGCTTTACCTAACATATAAAAATCCTTAAGATATTCAGATATTGTTCAAAGCTACAGAAAATCCCATCTCTGTGGACAGTGATGCAGACTCAATCTGTGGAATACGAAGGGGCCAGATGAACTGTCTTTGAAAAAACATTGAAAGTCACATAATACTTTTAGACAAGTGTAGACAAAGCTGAAGAAGTAATTGTGCTTAACTATGGCAGTAGAGGAAATTAGTCTGTAATTTAAATGGTGTTATTTAACTCTGCAGCAATTATAATGAATTATAATGGTAATCAACTGAATGTAAACATAAATGTCTCCCAAAATAGCACAGCCTTACTGTTCATCAAATATTTCATTTTTAACGAGGTAGATTTCTTCCTGTTTTTTTTTTACACTTCTGATGACTTAGCTGTCAAAGAGATATTTTAAATGGCATTAATTGGAAATCTTAAAAAATAAATTAAAACTGACTACATAGCCAAAATGGGTGTCATATTTTTAAAAATGTGTTAGTTAATAAAATATCCTTTCAGATTATTTTCATTCTATTGATTCATGGGTGAGTAGATGTTAGTTAAGAAATGTTGATATTATTGTAAAACAATTCAAAAATAAATATTACTTTTTACTGAACTCTAGGGGGTTTGTAAATTAAAATTTTAAGAAATCTATAGTGTAACTGTCCTGGAGTTTCTAATGGATATATATGTATTGTAATTTCTAAATTCTAGTTTCACTGCAACTTAAAGTGTATTTATATGGAAATACTAACAAATAAAACATACCTTCATGCAGCTATCAAGCTAAGGGAGGCATTTCTCTACCTTTGTGGTGGTATGTCCCTACAAGCCCTCTACTTCAAAAGTATGGCATTTTGAAAAATTTCCAGTCTTGTCAATGACAGTACAAAGTTCACAAGAACCATTTTATCTCCTTTTTATATTAACACCTAATATGATTGTTCTTTTTTTCTACTTTCCACATTTTTATTAGTGCATTATAGTTGTACGTAATGATATGTAATATGTTGCTACATATTCTTACATCCACACAATATATTATAATTTGGCCATTATCATCCCCCAGTATTTCCCCTTCCCTTCCCTCTTCTTACCCCCTGGTCCCTTTCCTCTACTGCTCTCCCTTTGATTTTCAGGAGAACCATCCCCTCTTTCTTTTCCTTTTACCTCTTTACCTTCTGTACATGAGAGAAAACATACAACCCTTGACCTTTTAGTTTGGCTTATTTCACTTAACATAATGGTCTCTAGTTCCATCAGTTTTCCTGTGAATGACATAATTTCATTTTTGTTTATGGCTGAATAAAACTTAGTTGTGTATTTATACCACATTTGCTTTTTGTATTCTTCTGTTGATGGACACCTAAGCTGGTTCCATAGTTTGGCTTTTGTGAATTGTGCTGCTATAAACATGGGTATGCACATATTGCTCTAATATGTTGACTTTATTTTTTAAAAAAATTCTAATTCATTATATATGACAGCAGATGCCTTTTAATTCATAGTACACATATAGAGCACATTTTTTCATGTCTCTGATTGTCCACAAAGTAGAGTCACACCATTCGTGTCTTCATACATGTACTTAGGATAATGATGTTCATCTCATTCTATTTGACTTTAATTCCCTTTTTATTTTAACTTTTATTTTTTATTTTTGTGGTGCTGAGGATCAAGACCAGTGCCCCACATGTGCTAGGCCAGCACTCTACCACTGAGCTATACCCCCAGACCTTGAATTTAATTCTTTAGGATAAATACTGAGGGGCGGTGCAGCTGGGTCATATGGAGTTTCCATGCCCAGTCTTTTGAAGGAACCTCCATCCTGTTTTCTTTAATGATTGCACTAATTTATAATCCCACCAACTATGTGAAAGTATTCCTTTCTTCCATATCCTCTGTAGTAATTTTTATTATTTGTAATCTTGATGACTACCATTCTGACTGGAGTGAGATGAAATCTCAGTGTAGTATTGATTTGCATTCCCTAATTGCTAATGATATTGAACATTATATAATTGTTGGCCATTTGTATTTCTTCTTTAGAGAAGTGTCTGTTTAATTCATTTGCCCATTTATTAACTGGGTTATTTTATTTTATTTTTTTTGGTGTAAAGTTTTTTGTGTTCTTTATATATTCTAGATATTAATCTTCTGTCAAAAGAGTAGCTAAAAATATTTCTCCCATTCTGTTCTCTCTTCACATTCCTAATTGTTTTCTTTGCTGTGCAGAAGTTTTTTTGGTTTTATGCCATCCAATTTATTAATTCTTGGCATTATTTCCTGAGCTTTAGGGGTGCAAACAGCTAATACAGTCATTCTTGAGAAAGCTGATTATCTTTCCTATGATACCTCCATTTTAATTTCTTCTTACATGTGGCATAAACATTGATTTAAATGAAAAGACACTAGGTGCCATTTCATACCAATGTTTTGATTGTACATGTTTCTGAGAAAATAAAAGACAAAAAATTTCCAGTAACTAATTTGCAGAAAGGATACAGTTATGATCAAAAAGGGGTACATCATGATCCTTTAAGATAAAGCTACTGAGCAAAGTCAGTGTCTACTAACAGAGCCATGAACGTAGCAGTTGAGAAATGCTGCTCTTGAGCTCAGTTCACAATAGTTAAGCTATGGAACCAACCTAGATGCCCTTCAATAGATGAATGCATCAAGAAAATGGGGTGTATATAAACACAATAGGATATTGCTCAGCCATAAAGAAGAGATTATAACATTTGCTGGTATGGATGGAACTGGAGACTGTCATGTTAAGTGAAATAAGCCAATTCCAAAAAAACAAAGACTGAACTAATAACATTCTCTTTGATATGTGGATCAGCATCTCTGACTCACAATAGGCAGGTGGGTGGGGGGAGTGGAGGTTCACTGGATTGGACAGGGCGAATATGGGAGGACCAGAGAGGAGATGGGAATGGGAAAGACAGTAGAATGAATCAAACATAACTTTCCTATATTCATATATGAATATACAACCAGGTAACTTCACATCCTTTTAGCCACAAAAATGGGAATTTATACTCCATATATGTATGATATGTCAAAATGCATTCTACTGTCAGGTATATCTAAAAAGGACAAATAGAAAATTAAAAAAAAGAAATACTGCTCTTGATTAGCTAACAGGCAGTATTTGTCCTAAGCATGGTCCTTGGCTCAAGATAGCTTTTTTCTTACTGTAACTCCCTTCTTACTTGTAACAAAGATTTTTTTAAATTTTTTTTTTTTAGTTGTAGATGGACACAATGCCTTCATTTTATTTATTTATTTTTATGTGGTGCTGAGGATTGAACCTAGTGCCTCGCATATACTAGGCAAGTGCTGTACCACTGAGTTACAACTGCAGCCCTGTAACAAAGGTTTTAACTCATTTTTTTTTTCACATGGAAAATTAAAGAGGATTGTTCTGGATGGTAACTGCTCCCTACCAAGAGTCTAAGAGCTGGAAAAAGTTTTTGGAAGTCGCACAATTTATTTCCCAGAGTCTTGGCATGACTGCAGCCATCACAGAAGGATGAGACTCCACTCTACTTGGAGTCCATGAATATTTTAAATTAGTTCTCGACATGCTGTCTTTCCGGGCAGACTTAATATGAATCTGACGTGGTACCCTAAGTCTCACTTCAGTTTGATCTGGCTCCTGGTTTGCTTGCTTGCCACGTTTGCCTTCTCTTTCCAATTGAATCTTTGTCTGTTTTTGTATAAAGGTCATATTATACAATTTAAAAAAATCTTAGGGCATGTGTTTATTTTAGGGCAGGGATCCCAAAGCATTTGAAATAAAGTTTTACCAGACATAGCCACACCTTCTGTTTGCAAATTACTGGTGACTTCTACATTACCACCTAAGAGTTGAGTAACTGGGTCAGATATTATCTGGTCTTCAAAGCTGACAATATCCACTGTCTGGCCTGTTGTAGAAGGAATTTTTAATTTTGATTGATTCAAATATTAGTAGCCTTGTGTGGCAATTGGACAGCCACACAAGAGTGGACATGATGGTGTAGTGTTCTTCAGTACAGTTAGCTGTGTGACCTGGCTTCTCGTGCTGTCCTGAGGTGCAGCGTCCTTCCACTGGGCTGTCCTAACAGACCACTGACCCTTGTGCATGGCAGGCTTGGGCAGACACTGGAGTGACAAAGTTCTCTGTGAGATGCTACCTTGGACAGCACCAGAAGCCAGGAGGAGTGGCAAGAAAGCCAGGGGGGGGGGGGCAGGCTGCACAGTGAAGTCACCTAGGAGCAGTAAAAATCAAGCTGCACCCTAGACCAATTAAATCTGAATTCCAGGGGCAAGACCCAGATGCCAGACTTTTTTTTTTTTTCTAATTTAAAGCTTCCCAGGTGGTTCCAACATGTTCCACTGGCTGAGTAGCATCCACAGGTAAGCGCTGACGTCCCCATCATAGCACCATAGGTGTGTGAATGGGCAGATAGATGGTCAGGGAAGTGGACATGTAAAGGCCCATAGCCTGGGGTGAAGCCCTGGCTGACATTCTCTGTCCCTCAAAGACTGAACACAATAAAATAGCTCCCTCCTATAGAAGACCCTCCTACTATTTTAGTAAACTTCCAGGAATATTCTAACTGGCCTTTATCTACAACAGAGTGGTGAACAGAACAGACAATGCTTCTGCCCTCAGGGAGCTTGACAGTCTGTCTTGGAGGACAGACCAGAAAATAGATAAAAATAGCATTGTGTATGGTCTGGGTGCTGTGGAGGAAAATGGCAACGAATCTGGAAGTCTTATGCTGAACGAGACCGAGGGTGGCCAGCCACATTTCTTCTTATTGCTGCTCTTCATCCAGCTTCCAGTCACTCTGTTTACCTCTTAAAGAACAGAGGACCTACCATGTGTTCCCCATCTCCCATCCTCACCAACTTGTCTTGGTCCATGGTGACAGCATCATCCTCAGTGTCCATTGATGAATATGCCCGCAGAATCCATTGGATCTCCTCAGTGAGCTCACCACCACTAAACCATAGCTACTTGTTCCCAATCTCCCATTCACATTCCCTCAGACAGTTTCACCTTGGTATCCTGTCCTCTGAACAAAGTTGTGTATCCTTCTTCCTCTTCCATACCCTGCCTCCCTTCCTCTAACTTAACTGAGATGGCTAGTCTCCTTACTTCCCTCAGTTGCCCAAACTTCCTTACAAATGCCTCTTTATTTTCTTAACTCAGAAGATGTGGTATCTATTTCCCTCTGTTTCAGACCAGTTTCAGCATATCACCTGGGCCCCTAATGCCATCTCCTTCTGCTTCCTCCAGGCCTGAGACCTCTGCTCTACTGATATTCCTGTCTCTCTCTGGTCTTGTACCTCTCTCCACTCTTTACTGGACCCTTCCCATCAACCCGAATTTGTAGGTTTCTTCATTCTAAATAATAATAATTTTCCTACATTAAATAAATCATGATAGAGATGTATGCATCTTACATGAAAAGAAAAAAATAAAAATAGGTCCGGCGTGGTGGCTCACACTTGTATTCCCAACAACTCAGGAGGCTAAGGCAGGAGGATTACAGGTTCACAGCCAGCCTCAGCAACTTAAGCCCTAAGCAACTCAGAGAGACCCTGTCTCTAAATAAAATATATAAAAGGACTGGGGATGTGGCTCAGTGGTTAAGTGCCCCTGGGTTCAATCCCTGTTACCAAAAAGAAATTTAAAAATAATAAATGGAAAGGCTATTAAAGAGCTTTGTCACATGAGTTACTTTAAAATTATTTATTTAATTGTATTTAAATTGTGGTAAAATACATATAAGGTCAAGTTCACTACTATACAATGTGTAGACCAGCAGTGTTGAGCATATTTGCATTGTAATGCATCCAGGCTCCATAGCTCTGTACCCTGTAAAACAAAAACTCCATACTCACTAAACAACTCCTCATCCTTTCTCTCCCAACCCCTGGCAACCATCATTTTGCTTTTCTCTCTGTGAATTTAACTACTTTAGGAACCTCAAGTGAGTAAAATCATATGGTATTTGTTTCTTTTGTGGATGAGGTATTTCAGTTAGCATAATTCCCCTGAAGGTTTAGCCACGTGATAGAAGGTGCTAGAAATCCCTTCCTTTTTCAAAGCTGAATAATATTTCATCATATATACCTACCACCTTTTATATTTCATTTTCAAAGAAAAATGTTTATTATGTTGTGTAAGTATATATACAGATGGATATATTATGCATAGATACAGACTAAAGGTTATATATGAAAATGTCATGGTGGTTGTCTAAAGTCTCGATTTTTAAAATATTTTCATTTTCTTTTTTTTCATGATCTCTGCTTTCTGAGGTATTTACAATGAACATATTTCCCTGTAGTAAAAGCCACAGGAGACAACACCTCAGTTGCTCTTGTCAGCGACAGCATAGTTGCCCCCATTGCCCGGCAACTGCCCACCTCCCTAGCTCGTCTTCCACCACTCCCTGCCTGACTCATCATGCTCTGAGCATGGAACTCTGGCTCCTGCACAGTGGATGGATGCCTTAGAGTCCCACCCATGCTCTCGCTTCTGCTTGCCTCTGTATCCCTGGAGACAGCGCAGGGTCCTTCCTCCTTCCCCTCCTGCCCTCAGTGCTGCATTAGTGTCTTCTCTGGAGCTCCCTAGTTCCTGGACCCATCTCTGACCGCTGCTCATTTCCTAATCATGTGTGAGCTGCCTGGGGTGGACTGTGTGTTCATCTTTGTATTCGTGTCACCTGGCACAGAGCTGCAGTGTGGGAGCCACCGGTGGTTCAGAGGGGCTGGATAGCAGGATGCTCTGGAAGGCTTGCCCTAGGGCCCTTCATTCCACAGCACCCTGCTCCCGTGTCTGAGTAATGTGAAGATTTATAAATATTTTACAAAGCGATGTTATTGAAAATAAATTAGATATCAAAATGACTGAGAAGCTATATTTTTAATGATTCTGGAGTTGGACCTCCTGGGTTCTATCCTGGCTCCAACCTTCCCAGCAACATGATGGGGGGCAGGTTATTGCTTGTGTGCATCTGTAAGAGTGGGTGACAGTTACCTTCTCCCTGGGTGGTTGTGCCTAGCACAGAGTAAGTGCCATAAACATACAGTCATTGACATAGCACATGAGGGGGTTTGCAGAGCACACTTCATACATAGCTAATATTTATTTCATGAGGTTCTGATAACTATTGGATGCATATGAAGTACTTACAGTACGTGTCTTTCCCTCTTAACTAATGGTTTAGTGTCTCCCACCCCCTATCTGCAGGGGATATGTTCCAAGATAGTACTGAGCCATACACACACACACACACACACACACACACACACACGGGTTTTTTTCCCTATATATATAAACAATCTGTGACTGTTTAATTTACAAATTAGGCATAGTTAAGAGACTAACAACACTAGCTAATAATACAAAAGAATAGTTATAACAATTGACCATAATAAAAGTTATTTAAAATTTATGAACTGTTTATTTCTGGAATTTTCCATTTAATATTTCCCAACCACAGTTGACTATGGGTAACTGAAGCTGCAGAAAGTGAAACTGTGGATGAGGAAGAATTACTATAAGTCCTTTCTGTTTCACATTTTCTGCAGCCCAGCTAGTGTGTCTTTCACTTGGATCCATTTCATGACAGAGTTGGTCACCTTGATGCAAAGCACAAGGTTCCAAGAAGGCCTGTTCAAACTGCCCCAGCCTGAGACTGCTACCTATTCTCTTTTCCAGCATTTGCTAATTAAAAATAACTTTGGTAATTCCCATGCATTATAGATGTTTAAGATTATGTTAATCATGATTTCAAGGAAAGCTGCGGTATTTTCCGCACTGGCTTCTCTACCTCTTGCTCTGGTGCATCCTGCTGCCTGCCTCATCTTTCATCCATTGTCCTAGGTCTGCCCCACACAGAGACCCCCGAGCATCTTCTCATTCACAGCCTCATCCAACCCACTAGTTTTGGTATTTGAGGCCACATCTCCTCTGAGCCCATTTTATCTATCCATACTTTTCTTCTAGTTCCTCTCTAATGTAGGCTTGGGCTGACCCTCACCTGGATCCAGTTCTGTCCTGTGACTGGTATTCATGGTTCCCACCATGAAATGTCCTCCCCAGCCTGATCTATTTATAGATCATTTCCTACTTCGGAAAATTCCATCTAGGAGTTTTCAACTTTATAACGGAGAGGAAGTGAATGTGTTCAGTGGAAAGGGTCCTTTGAATTGTCAGTTTTGCTCTTTTCTTTGAGTTAGCACTATATTGTAGGATACCTTCTTGAGATGCTTCCAGCCAGCCATGTGATTATGAGAGTGAACCAACTATACAGTGGACTTGATGTTCAAAAGGTTAGATGGATTCAATACATTTTTTTTCTTTTTTTGCGGTACTGGTGATTGAACCCAGGGAAGGGTGCTCTATCAAATGAACTACATTCTGAGTCATTTTTATATTTTTATTTTGAGACAGGGTCTTTCTAAATTGTCCAGGCTGGGCTTGAACTTGCAGTTCTCTTGCTTCAGCCTCCCAAATTGCTTGTATTACAGGCATGTGCTGCCACACTTGGCTCAATGCATATTTGACTTGCCATATTTTTGATTTATAATGGGTCTATCAGAACAAACATAATACCTTGAAAGTCAAGGAACTTCTTCCCATTTGCCCACAGTTTGAAGGCCCACTTTTTCACAAACACTACCCCTTCCTGAATGTTGGCTTCTTCCCATATTTGGTTATAACATTTGGTTATATTTAACTGAGAGCCTTATTAGATGCCACTTTTAGTAATATCTTCTGATTTGAAGATTCAGATGGTTAACTTGATAATGTTAAAATTATTATAGGCTTTACAGTTTGGCATTCAGGGAAAATTGTGCTAGTTTTATACGTACAGTAGATAAATAAATGTTGTTTTTTCTCTTGGCGGCTGTACTTGCACCCCACTTGCACATAAATAAAGTCCTGGAGTCTGGACTCTATATGGTAAAACAAAATAATGTTGTATAGCAAGACAGGACCACTATTATTGTTATGGGATCCATAAATCTGTATGGTTTGGCTTGTAAGATACATGAGACTGCCTATTTTAGTAGATCCACATTTTTGCACTATGAAACCATGGGCAGACTATAAAATTAGGAGCCAGAACCCCCACAATCATTTTAAGTACCTAGTGGGAATTCAGTAAATGTGGGCAGATTGATTTATGGTTTATTTTTGACCCCTTACTAATTTAGTCTGATTTGTGTATATCAATTCACCTCTCTGTACTAACTTAGCACATCTTCTGAAATACTAAGATTTTATTAAATTAGGACATAATCAAATAAAATTTTATTGCTGGAGTGCATAGTACATGCGTCACTATAATCAGCATCAACCCCCTTTCCTTTCTCCCCTTTCTTCTTTTCTTTCATGATGGGCATCTGGCTTGAGAGAGTGGACTGGGTGAGGAGGTGTGTGGGTGAGTGAATGAAGCGTTTCCTCCCCTAAGACATTCAGCCTCCCGTAGCAGACACAGGTGAACAACTGTGATTCAGCTGTAACATGAGACTGAATCAAGTGAGGGATAAAAGCGGGTGCAGTGGGGCATGCCCGTAATCCCAGCGACTCTGTAGTTCAGTGGCAGAGTGCCCCTGGGTTCAATCCTTAGTAGCAGACAAAACAAAACAGAAAAGGATTAAGTAGTTACATAAGCAGACTCTCTTGGGAAATTCAAAGAATGAAATAGAAACTCAGAAAGTATATAATGTATTAAACAATCATACTTATGAAACTTCTAGTATGTGCCAAACACTCTGCTTGGTAATAATTAGGTGACTGCATCCTCATTACAAATATTTGAGATAGGTACATTAATCTACTTTTCAAAAATAAATAAATTAGAATGCACTGTGATTATATAAATTGTCTAAAGTCAGACAGCTGTAATCCAAATCAACCTGTCTAAGTTCAAGAGACTTATTGTACATCGTGGTGACTAGAGTTAATGAGGGCATATCAAATACTTGAAAATTGCCAAGGGAGTGAATTTCAAGTGTTCTCAGGCATATGTTAATTAGCTTGATTTATCCATTCCAGTGTACACATATATCAAAACATCAAAACATATCATAAATATATACAATTTTTGTCAATGGGAAACAGCACACAACAAAAAAATCAGCCTGTTTTATGTCAATATAAAAATATAGTTTGATATGCAAATAAAAAGGTTTCAGTGGGTACTTCTTTTAAATAACCACAAAGCTTTACCGAGGTTTGTATTTCCTTAGAGGAAATTAGCCAGGATAAAAAGGAAAATAAAGAGCAAAAGCAATAATAATCATGATGGGGGAGGGACACCTTTTTAAGAAAATACCCCGTAGGTTGTGAAGCCTCCTAGGTAATGAAATATTAATTTAAAAAGCACGAGGAGACATTAAATGACTTATTTTGTGAAACTCCCAAGCAAACTTTCTTCATCAGTAAATAGATTTTAGAAAGAGACTTAGATACCAATGTTAGGTGTGCCTTAAAACAGTGATTTCAGGCTGGGTGCTGTGGCACTGGCCTATGATCCCTGGGACTTGGGAGGATGAGGTGGGAAAATCATCATAGAAACACACTATCTCCCCAAAATAAAAAAGGGATGCAGTTGTAGCTCAGTGGTAGAGCACCCCTGGATTCAATTCCCAGAACAGGGGAGGGGGTGGGGGGAAGCCTCTATTAGAACAGTTATTCCAGTTGAGCAGTAGAAATACTGTCAAATTCCACATGAATCCTCTCAATTGCTTTATTGACATCTCTGATTAGTTTGCCAACAGTGGCTTTCTTTAAAGCACTCTGATTTACCCTCTGGGAACATTTGTTCAAGTTTTTGTCTCTTAGCAGACTTTTAAGGGACTTTTTCATGTCCATTTCTACTTTTTTTTTTCCTGTACCAAGGATGAACCCAGAAGTGCTTTACTACTGAGCCACATCCCAAGGCCTTTTTTATTTTATATTTTTGAGACAGGGTCTCACTAAATTGCTGAGGCTGTCCTTGAACTTGTCATCTTCCTGTCTCAGCCTCCTGAGTTGCTGGGATTATGGGCATGTGCCACTGAGCCCAGCTCACTTCCATTTCTTATTACAGGTAGTCCTAGGTATTTTATGGGTTTTGTTGCTATTATAAATCTATCACATTTACGTTTTTCCTGTATGATTGAAGCCTGTTTTATCCACCCCTTTGTATGAACACTCACTATTTCCAATAACAGTGTAATCAGTTCTTTGATCTTACTGTTGCAGATAACAGTTCTATTGCTATAGTTTTTAATAACTAGACCCTTATTTCTGTCTTTTGTCTTACTGAATGGGTAAAAATAGCCAGACCAGTGTTAATAATCATGATGTAGTATTAATTCATTCCCATTTTTAAGAGGAAAGCTGTCTTTTTCACATCAAAGAATGATAGTGCTGATGGTTTATGAGAGGCTCATTATAGAATCCTTCTGTTCCTAGTTTTCCTAGATACTTTGTAAGAGATGAGCACTGGATTTTATCAAGTGTCTTTTCAGCATCCTTTGAGTTGATTCCTTAATGAATAATGTTGATAATAACAACAACTCTATATTTCTTTGAATAAACTCCTTCAAGTAATGTTTAAAAAGAAAACCAAAAAAACTTTTGTTCTATTTTTGAGCTAGGGTCTCGCTGCGTTGCCCAGGCTGGTCTCAAGCTCCTGGGCTCAACCTCTCAAGTAGCTGGAACTACAGATGTGCATCTTTTAGTGCACCATTGACTATATGTGCTGTCTTCTATTTGTAATACGTTTTAACCCATGTTATTTATCAGGGTAAATAAGTATGTGTTTTAATACATTTCCATTTGGTGATCACATTGAACATACTGTTGTGTCCTGAATTTTCTGTATACACACTCTAAACATTTTCCCTAAAGCATTAGAAATTCTTCAAAACATTTTAATGATTGCATCTTATATTATGGGTATATTTTTACATAACCCTCCGTTTTTCATTGCTTCAAGTTTTTCCTAATTTTTGTGTTATAAATAATGCAGATATGAGCATCTTTATATGTAAACCTTTGTTGGTGCCTCTGATTGTTTTCTTCATGTTTTAGTTTCCTGCTGCTACAATACATTACCACAAACTTGCCATAAAGTAGGAGAAACTTGCTCACAGTTCCGGAGGCCAGAAACCCACAACCAGGACCATGATCCCTTTGAATGCTCTGGGGGAGAATCTTTCCCCGCCTCTTCCAGCTCCTGACAGTTCCTGGTCTGTCCTATTCGAGTGGACATCACTCCAGTCCCTGCCTTCTTGTCCATGGGCCTTTGCTGTACGACACCAGTTGCCCACCTAAATCCATGATGACCTAGAGCCTTAACTAATTGCATCTGCAGAGTTCCTATTCCCAGATAAGGTCATACTCACAGGAACTGTATCATTTTGGAGGGGACACAATTCAACATACTACACCTACTATAAATTTGTGTGGATGGGAGTAAAAAGTCAATGGATAGGAGATTTCCTACGTTTCCTGAGAGTTATTAAGCTAATTGTTTCCAAAGTATGTATAAGAACTTGGCTCATTTATCATCAGTGGATAAGAGAATACCCCTTTGTCTTCCTATACCTGCATTTAGTAGTACCATTAAAAAAAAAGATCTTTGTTTCTTGGATAGAGATAAAATGGAAACTATGGAAATTCATTAGTTAAAAATTTCTTTGTTAGTGAGGTTGAACAAGATTTGTGTGTACCAATTGTAGACATTTGGATTTCTTCTACAGTAAGTCTTTTTACATATTGCCCATTTCCTTTTGACACATTATTAGTTTTTTTTATTATGCTGTTGTTATATGTGGAGAATGTTGCTCTTGTTCATATTGCTTGTAAATATTTTCCCAGTTTGTTCGTTTTACAGAGGTTTAGCTTCCTGTGATCAAAACTACCAGTATTTCCTTTGTGATTTCTTCTTGCTTTTAAAAACTAAGAAAATGCTTTCCTATTCAGATATTAAATATTTACCTAAGTTTCCTAACCATGTTACAGTTTCGAGCTTAAGATTTTACTCTTTATTTCACCCAGACCTTATTTATGTGCATGAGGATCTACATAGATGGGTTTTCCCTCATTTTGAAATTGATTTTCCCAACATATTCATTAAATAGTTCCTTGTTGATTCCTTTAAAGCAGTTGTGATGAGACATTTGACAATGTGAGGAGATATATTTGGTTGTCACATCAGGGATGTGGAGTGCTATGAGCATCTAACATGTGGAAGCCTGGATGATGCTAAGCATCTTACATGTACCAGTCGGTCCCCCACGAGGAGTTAGCCACTGCAAAATGTCAATGGTGTTTCTGCCAAGAAACTCTATTATTTTGTGGTACTGGGGATTGAACCCAGGGCAAGACAAGCATTCTACCACTGAGCTACACCCTGGCCTGTGAAACCCTATTTTAAAGTTTATCTCAGACTTGTGGGCCTTCCCCTTTTAGATATTATTAAATACATAAACTGAGGCTACTCCTCATTCTGGCACCTGCTGCAAAGTGTTGCCCATTTGGTCAGTGCCTGCATGACTTTGGGTTCAACTTAAAGCCCTTTTGGATGTTAATAATTGTTATATCTTTCTATATATGGGCCACATCTCCTGACTAGGAATTCCATGATCTCACCTTGTTCTGGTTTTCACTGTACCCCTGAGGTGTACTGGTGACCTCCCTACCTGAGTTGCCTCTGTACCATGTACCATCACACCATTCCAGACAAGCCCTCCAAATTGGCTGGAAAAAAATGCAGCATTTCTGGTGATGCTGTAATGGACACAGAAACAGATTTTACTTCTGTAACTTTGAGTTTGTCTAGAGGCTATGTATTCTGTTCTGCTGATTTGTTTGTTGGTTTTTGTACAAGATCACATTATTTTTATTACTGAAGTTTATGATGTTTTATGTATGTACTTGATGTTTAAGTGAATGAAATACCTTAACATGGGTGAGGGCAACCCCCTTCATGGACTTTGATGAAACCTACCTAAAGCTGTGGGTGTTGAACTTTAATGTGTGTTCATATCACACTAGGGAGTGTGTGATAAAGAAGTTTCTTGCAAACTTTCTCTCCTTCCCTTCTGATTCTATAAGCAGGGCTAAAGCCCAGGAGTCTGTCTGCTAATAAGAATCTGAGATTATTTTGAGGCAGTAATCCCTGGACCCCATTTAGAAATACACTGCTTTGAAGTATTTTGCACAGAAGTGACAACATTTTGCTGCCTCTCCGTTTATTTGGGTCATCTTTTTAGCTTTTAGCAATGTTTCCCCTCCACATGTTACATCTTGCACATGTTGAATAGGTTCTCTTTTCTATTACATCTTGTAATTGTTATGGCTACTACACAGGAATGCTATTGATTTTTAGATGTTTGTTTTGTATCCAGCCACTTTGCCCAGCTCTCCTGTCAAACTGAATAGCTTTTCAGTTAAGCCTTTTGCAGGTGTGAGATGAGGGTATGGTTGGTACAAGTGCATCACCTGGGATCAAATGATTTTTGCCTCCTTCTTTACAACATCACACCTATTATTTCCAGTTTATGAGTCACCACATTGTCCAAAGTTTCCAGAACATTGCTAAATAAATACTAATAGATATGTCCACCTTTAATTTGTTCAGGATTTTAAAAGGAATGCCTCTATTATGTTTTCATGGTTAAGAAGGGTGCTGGCTATTGATTTTTACATAGAATTTTTATAAAAATTACATCCAGAAAATAGCCTGTTATTCCAAGTTGTTTTTTATTTTATTTTTTATTGTTTTGATACCGGGCCTTGCATATACTAGGTGAATACTTCCCTACTGAGCTATATCCCCAGCCCTTTTTATTATTTTTTAAATTTTGAGACAGGGTCTAAATTGCCCAGGTTGACCTTGAACTTGCAATGCTCCTGCCTCAGTCTTCCAAATAAGTGGGATTACAGATGTACACTATTCCCATTTTTAAAGGCTGCTTTAGAAAAATATGGAATGTGTGTAGAATTTTACTCAATGCCTTTTTAATATATAAATGATATTTTCCTTTTTGAAAATGCATGTGTTAATAAAAGTTCTAAACCATCCTCACACTGCTGAAATAACTTATACTTAGTTGTGGTGGCTTATTCTTTCCAGATATTTTGAATTTTATTGCCCTAGAATAGCAATCTCTCAACAACCACCAGAGTTCTGGTTCTAAAAATGTATCTGGCCTAGCAAAACTATAGAGTTGTTTTAGCCAAGGTTTTGAAAGAGAAGTTTTCACCTAAATTCAGTAAGGTGAAAGTTGCAGGTGGTAACCTCTCCTAAAACAATCTAGATCTGTTGGTATTAAAATCAAGATAACCTGAGATGGTAGGTTATCTTGATTTCTCTTTAATTGATGAGATAACATTTCTGTGGCCTTGCGACTCATTGATAGTCTTTCTTTCTTTTTTTGTTTTACAATTTTGGCTGAATGATCCTTATACTATGGTCATTTTCAAAAATTATCAAAATACTTATGGCCATGTTGGGGGGTAGCTGCATAACAATCAATATATTTCAAGAAGATGGAGTCAAGAGAAACACGAATAGATAACAAAAGTCTAAGAACCATAATCATTGATGTCTTTTTTTTGTTACTTTGTTTAAGCATAAACTGAAGACATGTTAAAAATTGTAAATAATTGTAAAACTGTATCAATATAAAAGAGTTATTATCTTTTATTTGTATTCAGAAATAAAATTATTCTATAGTTTTCATTTTGGGGAGATATGCTTGTCAGTTTTCAGCATCAGAAAATCTTCAAAAAAAAGTCTGGGTACCTTACCATATTTTTCCAATTTATTTTAATATTAAAATTAGTTTTTCCATAATAGTTTTACAATTGTTAAAGGGCAATTTTCAGAAAAAGAGAAATGCATTGCACTCATACAGATATAAAAATGAACACATGTTAAAGATTTTATTGTACTCATTAATCACTACAGGAACCTGGTAGGTTTTATAAACAGTTTAAAAGAGTGTTTGAAAAAGAACGAGTTTATAGATCAACAGTATTGAATTAGAGATAAACAATACTGAATGTGCAAATGGAAGCAAAAGTGGTTATTTCGTGGGAGAGTGAGACTGGCAATCAATTGATCTTCTACTTGACAAAAGAATTTGCATGTCTATAGGCAGGAATTATTTTGTATTGCTCTCAGTTACCTGTAATGTACATTATATAAATAAGTATACACATATATACACAAACACTCTAATCTATCTATATATATATTATGGATACTTTTTATCACTATTTTGCTTATTATTATTATTTGAAGACATTTGATGTGTCAATTTTCTGTGCTGGGGTAGTGGTTTTAAAATTTGAGCTCTTGGAGTATTTTATTTTTTGGTGGGAGAGGGTACTCTCACTGAGTTGCTTAGCGCCTTGCTGTTGCTGAGGCTGGCTTTGAACTCGAGATCCTCCTGCCTCAGCCTCCAGAGCCGCTGGGTTTACAGGTCTGTGCCACCGTACCTGGCTGAGCTCTTGGATTATTTTTTATGTTTATTTCTCTCTAAGCTGGGTTTGTTGGTGCACACCTGTAGTTCTGAAAGTGGGAGGCTGAAGTGGGAGGATCCCTTGAGCCCAGGAGTTCAAGACCAACTTGGGCAACACAGCAAGACCCTGTCTCAAAAAACAAAAACAAAAACACTTTTTTTCTTTTTTAAAAAATTCATTGAATGTTGCCTTAACTTTAACATTGTCACCTCTTTTTTTTTCTTCCTTCCTTTCTTTATTATAATGAAAATATCTGTGGCCACCATTCTATGGTTTTAAAACTTGAGCTCTTAGAAAAAAAATCAGGATCTTCTGCTGAATTTAGGCCCTTAACATGAAATAGGATGGTTTTTGTATGTCTGCTCACCCCCTCCAAACTTCAAAGTGAGTACGTCCAACTCTTCGGGCTCCTATATCCTCATTGTTTTTTTCTCTCCTTTTCTCTCTCTCCTCTCTCTTATCCTCACCTCCCCTCTCTTGGAAGCCATTGTCTTTGTTCTTTACTTTCAAGGAGGAAATGGAGATTATCAGGCATGAAACTCTTTGTACTTCTGCCTCTCCCTACTGTGGTTAATGATCGGTCTGTCCATTGGGTGCTTCTTCTACAGAATCTGGAGCCCTTGTGTACTGATTTCCCAGTGACCATAAAATATGCTCAAATCTCTGATTTTTGGAAAACAAACCTCTTTATTGGCCATTTTGACTCCCTTTACTTCTGAATGCATCTCTTGCCTTTCACAGCCAGGCTTCTCTTGAAAGTAGTGCGCATTCACTCCGTCTTCCTCATACTGTAAATTTGTGCAGTGGCACTTGGGTCTCCACAACCCCACTGAAACTGATACAGGCCGTCACTGGTGTACGCCTTGGTGAATCCCTTAGCCTCACCTTGACCTCACTGCAGCCTTGGAGAGAGTTAGCCAATCCTTTCTGGCTTCCATAACAGAACTCTTTCTGGTCCTTCTCCCATCTGATTATTCCTGCTCACTTCCATTGGCGACATTCTCAATGTCCTCCCCGCCCCCCACCCTTGATGTTTCTCATTCCCATCTGTGGCTCTGCTCAGCTTTTGTCTGCTCTCCTCTGACACATCCCCTCCCTTTGTGCATTCTCCTGAGGTGCTGCCCCCTCTGTCCTGTGCTGTTGCCCCTATGTTTAGATGCCCAAGTCAACAGGTCCAGTCTGAGCACTTGCCTGAACTCGAGACTTGGAAGTCTCCTGCTTTCTGGACATCTCCACTGTCGTGCCTTAGGGGCACTGTAAGACTTGACCTATCCATGATTGTGGGTCAAGAGGGTAGAGGAAAATAAGTAGAACTAGCAAGAGAGAGGGGAGAACAAGAAAGAGGGCTGTGGAGAGCAGGGAACACGGTAAATGAATTTTTATGCCTCTCTCCATTTGCCCCGCCATGTAGAATGCTTGCCACCCTCATCCGCATCTTTCTTTGCTATAGCTGTGACTCTCCAGATGTGGGTCCCAGACCAGTAGGGTAGTATCACCCAAGAACTTGTTAAAATACAAAGGCTCAGGCCCTTCCCCAGACCTACTGAATTGGAACCCAGGGGTAGGGCCAGCAGCCCCGCTGGTGACTCTGCTTCCTGCTGAGGTTTGAAAGCCCCTGCACTCAGGGAATTACCCACACATTCTTCAGGCCCAGTGTCAATGCTGCCTCATCTGCAGAGCCCTCCTTGATCCTCTCAGACAAAATTAATGACTTCCTCTTCCATGTTTCCATAGTGTTTTATTCATGCCAATTATGTAGCACTTATTCCATTATAGTTAGCTCTGTAAGAGTTCTCCTCCCCCATGGATTATGAGATCTCAGGTTATTATTCATCTTTGTATTTCTAGCACCAGGCTTGGTGCCTGGCACAAAATAGACATATATTACATTACCATAAATTACTTCTATTTTTTTCTGGCCCTGTGACCTATTTTCACTTCCTCCTTACCCTTTCTTTTCCTTCCCTCTTTCCTTGAAAACCTGCCTTACAGGCATGAATGAATAATCAGAACGAGACATTGACATCCAAAGGTAATATTTTCATTGGATTCAGCCTTTCAACTACTTCCTATCTGTCTGTGTCAGCAGAGGTTCAAAGAGAGGGAGATCACATTGGAGATTTCTATACACATGTATGTGATTGGTTATAGGGCTTGGAATGTGTGCAGTTATAGAGCTGGTTAAACTGTCTGTAGAAAGTCTTGTCTTCATTTCTGAGGTTGGGGCTTGACATGCATTTCTGGTAGACAGTTGGGAGGGGAAAGATGGATGTCAAGGAAGCATGTGAGGAGAGGGAAGGAAAACTGATTCCATAAGCAGTTGCCAGAGCTCATGACATGAATGGGACCCATGAGGATGCTAGAGCTGGGTGGGTCCCCACTGCCTCCAACCTTGACAGTGGGAGTCCTGCAAGAGAAGAGGGCACCATTCATCATGGAGCTAAGCAGACTCCTGACCCAATCAGAGAAGCCAGAGGGTCCAGGGGAAGAAAGAGCAGTTGCCGGCTCCACAGCTGTCCCCAATCAAGCTGCAGATAGACAATGATGTGTCTGAGCTACAAAACACATGTCCAGCCTTCTAAGTGTAAAAATAAAATGGCCCTGTGCCTCCAAAGCATTTTTTACTCCAAAGTATTTTTTTTTCCCAAAGGCTGTTGCTTCACTTTTGCCTCCAAATCCCATGTGAAGATGTCTCCTGTGGCTCGGCCCCATCAGAAACACACCAGAAAGGAAATGGAGTTCTAGATAATGTAGTTCAAATAAGCCAAGTTGACACAAAATCACCACAACATCCATTTTTTAAAAATTGAGATATGGTCAATTTTTGCAAAGACAAAAACCAACCAACCAACCAAACAATAAAAAAAACAAGTATGGGCTGGGTAGTGAGGGAAGAAACCCTTCCTAGATGAGCTGCTGATGGCATTGGTTCTAGAAAGATGGGTAAAAATTACACAGGGAAGACCTTTTAGGGAGACAAAATCATTAGTCTCAACAAAAGATCCTTGGTCACCACTGAAAGGTATAATTGTGCTTAGTATGTTGCCTTGAGCCGGGTTTGGATGGGTTTTAGAAAGATTATCAGTAAGGGTTGAAAACAAAGCTTTGTAAATTAATTAATTAGAACATCTAAGCATTATGGCTAATTGAGAGGTTCTGGCAAGTGGTAAGTGTAATAAAGGATAATGAAGTTTAGTAGAATGTAGTGAGGATCATCCAAGAGGCTGGACTCAGCCACTTACACGCTGTGTGGCCCTGAGCACATTAAAGCTCTGGAGACCTTTGTATTCTCATTGTAAATTGGCAGTGAGGACATCATTTCCCCATGGAGTTCATGTGAGGAATTAATAAGGGGGGGTGCATGGAAAGTTCTTGGCACAACTGCCACCAACATGTCATCGTCATTGTTGTTGCTCTGATTATTTTTAGTGTTATTATTTCCCTAGGAAATACTTCCCAGGCAGGTGGATTTGAAAGGCTAAGTACTACTTTGGACTACCTCAGCCGCAGGCCAGTTTAGCAGACGGGATCAAGCATGGGTTGACCTAAGAAATGCATTCTCCTTATTTTTATGCTTCCTTTGGATTCAAATATAGTTGCCTCGTCTCAGCCCCAACCCCAAAAGTGGTCCCTGCACTTTCCTGTGAAAGTTATTCTTTTGCCTAAGAAATATGCTTTGTAGGCTCTCCCTGTCCCTGCTCTTCCAAGCCTTGGACAAGGACAGGTTTAGAGCTGGCAGAGCCTCTACCACTTTGTTTGCTCACAAAGTGAGCGACTGCATGTGCCACCCATGTGAGAAGGAGTGACCACCTGGTCCCCTGTAGCACAGGTTCAGGACTTGTTCTGTAGCTCATGGCAAAACAGGCTGATCATAGCTGTGGTTGTCCCTTTATAACCATAATCAAAAGCTGTTCAGCTTTTTTTCTGCCCTAGAGAAGCGACTGGATATCACTTTGTCTTTGTTAAACAATAAAAAAACAAAGAATGGAATGCTATTCTTTAATTAAAGAGCTATTCTAACCACTCTGTCTATCCTCATCACCACTGAGCTTTCATAAGTCTTCTATAAATCTTTTTTCTCATTCCTCTCCTTCCATCTTTAATTAGATTTTTATGGTTGTGGCCACTTGAACTGGCAAAAATCACTGAACTCGATTTTGGAAACCCTTTTGGTTTTATTTAGTATTGATTGGATCCCAGAATATACTTTCATTTACATACCCCTCTTTTAGAACAAAATCTGCAGATCCGAGCTGTGCTGTAACTTCATTCTCCTTTATCAAGCCCAAACCAACTTCACTCCAAACATATATTCCCAACATACGTTCCCAACCTAGCAGATGGGATCAAGCATGGTTTGACCCAAGAAATGCATTCTCCTCGTTTTTATGCTTCCTTTGGTGAGAGGGGTTCTAGTTACTGAAAGGTGTGCACTGCAGGCCCTGTCTCCCCTGTTTCCAAGAGTGAGATGCCACAAGCATTCTTTCTACTCACCCCTCCTGCCTCCAAAACATTCCTTGAATTCATCTCCTGATGTCTCAGCCGCTGTTGCTCTGGTTTAGAGTAGCCATGTCTCTCTCCAGGAACTCTGCAATGGCTTCCACCTCCCCAACAGTCCATGGCTCTGCAATCCTGTAACCCTCCCTGGGAACATGCCCCTCATTTGGTTCCTCATCAAATCATGTTCCTGTCCCTTGGTTCAAGCTGGCCTCTAGCCAGAACACCCTTCCTTCTTAGCTGCCTGGTGAATTTGTCCCCAACCATCTTACATGTCTCCTCCTCTTCTTTATCTCTGCCCAGCTTCCTCAGGTGGGATCATGCAGGGCTTGCTTTGGGCTTTGTAGAGCTTATTTATTTTAGGACAGTTTCTGCCTTTACTTTGGTGATTTTGTAACTGTATCTGGAGGACAGAGTTCTTACCTTCTTCATATTGTACCTTCCCCATTGTCCAAGGAAGGCCTGTGTTAACTCTTGTTAAGTATTTATTTGTCCCATGAATGAAAATATAATCCCTTTTTGGAGGTTATTGTGTATAAAATAAGAAGGAAAGAATAAACCAAGCATGATGCACATGTGTATAGGCCCAGTAATGTAGGAGGCTGAGGCAGGAGGATCACAAGTTTGAGGCCCACCTCAGCAACGTAGCAAGACCTTGTCTCAAAATTAAAAAGTGGGGCTGGAAATATAGTTTAATGGTAGAGCACCACTGGATTCCATCCCCAGGTCTGAAACAACAACAACCACCACAAAAGAAAGAATAATAAAACAATATCTTACCTGACATTTTTCTGAAGGAACCAGAGAAAGCTGCAAGTAATTTGGGATTTAAAGGATATAGACTAGTCATTATAGCTAAAGGATGAAATTCAGGGTTTCCCTGAAACATCTCTTTAGAAAGGTATAGAATCTAAATGTACAATGAATATCTGAAGAAAGAAAAAACTAGAATTTTTGGCTTTGCTGAAAAAAATTTAAAAAGAATAAAATGATACTTCTGGGATAACCTTAGATTCTGCACTCTAATTATGATCATGTTGGTAGTTGTGTTTTAATAAAATAGGCTATTTAGACCCTGTCCTCGGACAATGGTTCTTTGCTTGGCCAAACTTCATTCAGCCTCCTGAGCCTCCATTTAGGCCCATCTGTGTGCTTTATAAAATCCAGGTTTATCAAGAACTGTGTTGGGCTGCGGTTGTGGCTTAGGTGTTAGACTAGAGCACTTGCCTAACACATGTGAGGCCCTGGGTTTGATCCTCAGCACCACATAAAAATGAAGTTATTAGAAAAAGAAAGAAAAGTTAAAAAAAAAGAAAAAAGTTTAAAAAAAGAAGAACCCTACTAAGTCAATTTAAGATGTGTATGTATGTGCCTGCTAAAAATACCCTACCCTGGACACTTGACATTCTGTACCACCCCCAGCTGATACCTGATCACCCCTGTCTGTCTGCACTGAGAATTCTCTAGGTGGGTTTAGTCTGAATCCTCCCTCTCCCCTGGTCTCTCCTCTTCGTCATTTTCCACCCACTGGCCCATTCTGTTCCTTGGCTCTTGATTCACACTTGTCAGTGCTTTTGAGTCCAGTCTCTCTCCCCAGCTGCAGATCCCATTGGTGCTTGTATCAGTTGCTATAGTCCCGAATAAACTCTGCGCCACTGTCTTTTCACAAGCACCAGTGAATATTTTTAAACACCTCCTCTTCCTCTGGTGCTTTAATCATTATGTAGATCTTAAGGGCCATGCAGTTGGCTATCTCATACCTTTCGTGGCAGTACACTTTTGATCTCATGCTTTCAAATACTCATATCCTAAATAAGCCTGAAACCATCTCTTTACCTTTGTAAATCTATCATTTAACTTAGCAGGAAATAAAGCTGTGAGTGCTGCTGACCCCTAACTGATTTCCAGTCTATGTCCTGGGATGTTTTATTGGAATTTGCTCTCATTATGTCAAAAGTCATTTTGACAATAGTTAATGTTTTGGATTCTCCATATTATTTCAGTTTGGCCAGTTGTAGATTTTGGTGAGAGTATAAGAACAGGCCACAGCCACCATTCCAGACCAGAGAGCCCTCAAGGTATAGCATATGGATATCAGTCCTTCCTGTGGCCTCCTAACCTATTTCTGATGTCTTGTGTTTTTGGAGACTCCTGTAAGCAACTACAAATTTAACCCTCCAAAGCATCATCTTTACCCTGTCACTAACAAAGGGACCTCAGACACTCCCATGACACAGGAATGTATACCCTCAAGTCCCCTTCCTATGTGTGCTGTGCAGGCCCCATAGCTACCTCCCACTTCCCATCTCAAACAAATGTCCAGGCGTCAGCCCCCTGGTGTCACCACTTACTCTACTCCACAAATATTTTACATTTTCTTTTCATGTAATTTTTCTTGCTGGTGGCCTTCCTTTCCCTTCTGGCATCTTGCAGTTGTGCACGTTATCAAAGGCCCAGCTCAAAAGTCACTCTCTCTTGCCCTTTCCATCGCCATAATTGGAATTAGTCACCCTTCCTATGGTGTAAGCATAGGTCTCTATGTTTAGTGTACATATAGTTATCATCACGTTCGTTATACTCTTGTTACTTGCATTCACATTTATGTTTCCTTAAACCAAGGCTTTTGCTTTTTATCTTGCTTTTAAAAAATCATCTATTTTCCATTTTTTTTTGGAGCAGCACCTTTAATTTATTCTTTACCAGATTTTTTTATTGGTTGTTCAAAACATTACAAAGCTCTTGACATATTATATTTCATACATTAGATTCAAGTGGGTTATGGACTCCCATTTTTACCCCGTATACAGATTGCAGAATCACATCGGTTACACATCCACATTTTTACATAATGCCATATCCAGATTTTTTTTCATCTTTTAAAATTTTAATTTGTTATATATGACAACAGGATGCATTACAATTCATACTACACATATAGAGCACAGTTTTTCATATCTCTGGTTGTATACTCTTCACCAGATATTTATGGAGCACCTTACTATGGGCATGGCTTTGATCTAGACACTGGGTATAAAGCAGAGAACAAAAGATGAAAGGCCTTACCCTTGTGGAACTTACATTTAGTGAAAGAATAAAGCCAACGAATAAAACAAATAGATAAAATATAGGACTATGTGCTCTGGATAAAAATACAGCAGGGTGACCAAGGGAATCCTGGAGGTAAGGGATGAGAGTAATTTTACATGGTGTGTTCAGGAGGGCTCCCTGCCAGGGAGGGACCATTTTGGCAAAGACTCACAGAGGTGAGGAAACAGCTGTTATGGTTTAGGTATGAGGTGTCCCCCCAGAGCTCATGTGTGAGATAATGCAAGGAAGTTTAGAGGTGAAATGATTGGGTTGTGAGTGTCTTAACCTAATGAATCCAGTGATTCCCTGATAGGGATGAACTGAGTGGTAGCTGTAGGCAGGTAGGGTGTTGCTGGAGAAGGTATGTCCCTGGGGGCGTGCCTTGAGTTACCTATTTTGTACCTGATGGGGGAGTCTCTCTCTTTTTTTCTGGTGCAATGTCCTGAGCAGCTTTCCTGCACCACACTCTCTGCCATGATGTTTTGCCTCACCTCAGGGCCCTAAAGAATGGAGTCAGCCATCTATGGACTAAGACCTCTGAAACCATGAGCCACCAAATAAATTTTCCCCCCTCTAATAGTTCCTGTCATATCTTTTGGTCACAGCAGCAAAAAAAGCTCACCAAAACAGAGCCTTGTGCATTTCTAAGAGGCAACAGTGCTGTAAAGGGGTAATACAACACACGTGCAGCTCAAGAAATGCTAGAGTTAAGGACTGCAAAGAGGCTGGAGTGACCAGAGCCAGAGGACTGCAGTGGGCAGAGTCGGAGGGGAACGGGTGTGTGCTTTTGAGGTAGAGGCTTGGCTGGGTATTGTGTTAAAGAATGACACGATCACCAGGTGTGGTGGCAACACACCTGTGAAGCCAGCTACTCTGTGGGCTGAGGCAGGAGAATTGCAAATCTGAACCAGCCTGGGCAACTTAGCAAGACCCTGTTTCTAAATGAATGAATGAATGAATGAATGAATGAGAATTTAGCTCAGTGCTTGGCTGGCACATATAGGACCCTGGGTCTTCAAAGCCCAGAACTGCAAGGGGGAAAAAAAAGCATAATCTGATTGGTTTTTTAAAAGCATCTCCTCTCTAGCTGCTATGGTGAGAAGTGATTAGGTTTGGGATCAAGTTTGGTTCAAGATTTCCAGGTCCATTGACTGTAAGGTGTGCAAAAAACTGAGGGGTCTAAGATAATCCTGTTGCTTTTAACATGAGAGACACCTTAATGGAGAAAGGGAGGCTGTGGGCAGAGCAGGTTGGGGAGCAACATCAAGAGGACAGCATGAGTCTTGACATGTAAACGTTAAATCATTAAACATGGCCCTAAGCAACTTAGTGAGACCTCCTCAAAATAAAAAATAGAATAAAGGAGCTGGTGATGTGGCTCAGTGGTTAAGTCCCTCTGGGTTCAATCCCTGATACAAAACAAACCAAAACAAACAAACAAAAAAATCACATTTGGGAAAATTTATATACTTGAGGAAAAAAGCCTGGGACAATACATTTTGAACTATTAAAAGTAACTGTTTAGGGTGTGGCATTGCTAGGAATTTTACTTCCCAATTTTTAATCCCATGTGTATATACAATCCACAAGTCTTGCTGATGTATGTGAAGGGAATAAAACTTTCTAAGACCTGGCCCCTGCCCTCAATGTGTGTATGAAGTCAAAGAGCAGAGCTGACTTACGCAGGGTGATGTCACCCATCAGTCTTCCCAAGTTAAGGTCTAAGCACTTAGATAGGCAGCTTTCTTCATGCACAATAACAAAGTCCGACTGACTTCTAATCTGGAACAGAAAAGTATTCACAATGGGGATAAAGTAATATTAATTGTTTGCTTAGGAGAATCTTTTCTTGTGAGTAATTCCACATAGAAAACTGTATTATAGGCCAAAAGGTGAGATGGTAAACAGATTTAGAACATTACACAGGAGGAGAATTTTTTTTTAAGCAAGATTAGTTTGGCAAATCCCTGTTCTTTAATATTTTTTTAAACTGATAGGTATGTTTAACAATTTTTATGTTTTATACATCAACTTAAAATTTTTATCATCTATCACCCCATACATTTGTCATTTCTTCATGATGAAATGCAGAATTCTTTCTCCAGGTTTTTGAAGTATACAGTACAATCATTATCACCCTATCACCATCTTCATCCTATTGTGTGACCAGAACTGATCTATCCTATCACTCACTACCCTACCTATTGATCAGCCTTTTCCCATCCTCAATGTTAAGCATTTTTTTTCATATCTCTGTTGGCCATTTTGTATGTCTTCTTTTGAGATAGGTGTATTTAAGTATATTGCTTTTTATTTTATTTTATGCTGTGCTGGTGATTGAACTCAGAGCCCATGGTAGGCAAGCAGTCTACCACCGAACTATATCTCCAGCTCTATTGCCCATTTTTTAAATTGAGGTGTTTTTTTTTTAATTTTTATTTTGAGTCCCTCCTATATTCTGCATATTAACCCCTTGACAGATGTATAGTTTGCACATATTTTTTTTCCTGTTCTTTCTTTGTACTCTGTCAATTGATTGCTGTGCAGGAGCTTTTGGCTTGATAAAATCCCATCTGTCTATTTTTTGAATTGCTGTGTTAGTCAACTTCTCATTGCTGTGACCAAAATACCTGACCAGAACAATTTAGAGGAAGAAAAGTTTATCTTGGCTCACAGTTTCAGAAGTTTAGTCCCTGGTTGACTGACTCCTTTGCTCTGGGCCCAAGGTGAGGTAGAACATCATGGCACAAAGACAGTGGCAGAGGAAAACTGCTCAGCTCATAGCAGCCAGGAAGCAAATAGAGAGGGAATGGGGGCAGGGCACAGGGACAAGGCCCCCTTCCAGAGGGTGCAGCCAGTGACCCACCTCCTCCAGCCACTCCCCACTGGCCTACAGTTACCACCCAGCCGGTCCATTTAATATGAGAGGGACTGATGAAGTCATAGCCCTCACAATCTAGTCATTTCACTTCTGAATATGTCTGCATTAACATAGGAGCTTTTGGAGGACATCCCATTCCAAACTATAACAATTGCTGTTACTATTATTTCTTTCCAGAAAACTAGCACTCATACTGAGAACCAAAGCAACTTTTCCCCTGAACAGCACTGCTCAGACACTCTGGAGGGTTCTCATGATTCAGCTTCCCCACTCAACCAATCTGTCTGTAATTCACCGCAGGCACAGACCAATTACGAGTTTAACTAATTTGAGGATACAGATCATATGCTACAAATAGCGTTCTTGGTACCCTACAAAGTTCTGTAATGCTGCTTTAAGGGTGAATGGTGCAGGTTCTGTAGCTGGAAAGCAAGAAGCACAGGCAGGTGGCAGGTGGCAGTGGGCTACTACAACAGTGCCCACAGTGTAGAAACCATGCAGCCAACCATAGTGCAGAAGAGACTGTTGGTCTAGGTACAGTATAAGGAGTGAAGGGGAGGAACTCGGGGTAACTGTATAGGTGTTACAGGAGATGATTCCCCCACTCACACCCTGCCCTTCCCTTCTACCTAAAAGAGAGAGGTATCAATGTATAATTACCTTCAGAGGGAAATAGAAACGGGCCAACGAGGCAAACTGGCATAGGGGGTAATGAAAAGGGATGGTTGGGAGAGCATGCCCAGTGGAGGTAGCTCCGGACCAAGTAGAGCCTTTAGAGAGCCACTGAGGGGCATGGCAGCCAGGGCCCAATGCAGAGAGCAGTTTAAAGTTTGATTTCCTGCTAGCTGCTGTGTATGCTGTGTACTGATCATGTTTCCTACTTTATTTTTTTATTTTTATTTTTTATTTTTTTGGTACCAGGGATTAAACCCAGGGGTGCTTTACCACTGAGCCACATCCCCAGCCCTTTTTTCTATTTTATTTGGAGACAAGGTCTCGCTGAGTTACTTAGGGCCTCCGTAAGTTGCTGAGGCTGGCTTTGAATTCTCAATCCTCCTGCCTCAGCCTTCGGAGCTGGATGTTTTCTACTCTTTGAAGGAGAGTGGAAAATTGCCAGTCCTCTTAGCAGCACACCTGGAAGTCCCTGTGAGGATGTGTCATAGAGCTATATACTTGACTTCATTAACTAACTGAGAACACATCTCAGTGATGATTGTATGAGTCAGAATTTTCCAGAGAAACAGAACCAACAGGAGACAGGAGATTTGTAATTGGCTCAGGCAGTTATGGAGATTAGAAGTGCCACTGGAGACCCAGGAGAGCCAGAGGTGATACTCAGTCTGAGTCCGAAGGCCTGAGAACCTGGGAAGGCCACTGGTGTTAATGCTGGAATAAGAACATTGATCTCCAAGGGCAGGAGATGAATGTCCCAGCTCAAGGAGAGAGTTCGCCCCTCCCCGACCTTTTTTTGTTCTATTTGGACCCTCAGTAGATTGGACACTGCCACAGCGCATTGGTGAGAACAGATTTTAGTGAGGTTGGGTGACTTTACTTAGTATACTCATTCTAATGCTAATCTTGCCAGAATCACCCTCACAGACACCTCCAAAAATAAAAATTTGTCTGTTATCTGAGTATGCTTTGGCCCCATTATGTTGACATCTAAAATTAACCATATTGGGGCTGGGGATGTAGCCCAACGGTAGCAATGGCCTAGCATGAGAAAGGCCCTAATTCTGTGGACACACTCTTATTCATAACCTGAGGCCTTCTGAGTGCTTAAAATTAGCATAAAATCACATCATCTGTGATGAATGGGGGAGGATTTGGGGATGATAGGGAGGGTCGACCATTGACGAAGTCTATTCTGAGCTGTTTTTGGTACAGGGTACTGTATGAAGGGAGAAACTGCATCAGATCACCTTTCACCAGGTGTGTGGAATGCTCACTGGCTTCAGAAGAACAGGCATCAGGCAGTTAACTGCATTTTACAAGTCCCTTGTTTGACTGTTTGTCATTCTGGTGATGTAGTGGCTCTGTGTGTTCAGGGGAGTTTGGGTTCTGAGTTGTTGATTAGTTCTTCTAGCTGGGGGAAGGATGCAGGATGATGTACAGCCTTCTTCAGCATCTGTCTGAACTCCAGCAAGCAACCTCGGGTCTACTAAATTTCATGTGTTTTTTTGTCCTTTCGGAGAAGTCATCAGCATAAAGTAATTTCTTAGAAACTATTGGAAGGATTTTTTTTTTTTTTAAAACAAGGTCATCAGACTCTTCTTCTCCAAGAGAACCCTGAAAGCCTGTTTTACTTTCTCTTTCAGATTCCTCATTGAATTCCTAATTAGTCATCATTAAATTGGAATAAATCTGCATTTCTACCTTTTTTCCCTGAACAACAAATGGAATGGACATCAGCGATATTAATGCATGCATTTATAATAGTAGCTTCTAGTTGCGTGTGCTTGTCATGTGCTCATCAAAAAGTCTTATGTGTGTTAATTCTTGTCTTCATTGCAGCCTAAAAGAGTAGGTATTCTTATAACCCTTCTGCAGATGAGAAAACTGAGGCTTAGTGAGGTTAAGTGATTTGCACAGCATCTCAGAGCTACCACATAGCAGTGCCTACATATGAAGCCAGAGACTCTGGATTAAGGACACGTGCACATGGGTCCTGCTGCATTCTGAGTCCCCATTATAGTGGGGTGTAGAAGAATGACCGTTTTGATCATCGCCTTTGGTATAACACTCCCAGCTTGTTTGATGGGGAGATACAGGTTCAGTGTTTGGGGCTTGATAGTCACATGCATTAGCCTGGCATTTCTTGATCTTGGCCTTCAACCATCAGCCACATAAGATTCCATATAAATTTAATTCTCAGATCTCTTGGACTTACTTGGCCTATCTGTTCTCTGGGGGTTTGGGTGGGGCCTTTCTTGTTTCTCTCTGGTTTGTTTCCTGTTTGTTGTTTCTCAACACTGAACTAGGCCTGAGGTGTTGATGTCAAAGCTAGCTGGACAGAGCCAGTGTCTTGAGGGCTCGCTGCTGGGTCTGGCACTAGGATCTGGCACCGAGGGCCAAATGCTGTGATGTTGTTTCAAAGCTGTGGACCAGGGCATCCAGGCTCAGGGATCTTATTTTCAGTGAGCTTGTGGTCAGATTGCTTTACAGGTTTTTGTTTTGTTTCTTGCCTTTGGAATAGGAAGGAACATGAAATAATTGCATATTGCAAAAGGACTAGAAAAGATTCTTTAGAACTGCTGATTCAGGCATGTCAAGACCAATCACCTCATTGTCATCTGTAAAACAAAACCAGTAATGGTATCCCATGTTTTTTATACCTCCAAGGATACTGTGAATACTCATTTTACTCAGGAGCTATAAAATACAACTAAATCTTTAGAGGTAAGATATATGTGTTTATTTATAAAATCTTTGTTAACAATTTTGTGTATCAAAGATTGGCCACTGCTAAGTAAGGAAGCCATTCCCTGGCCTTAATTCTTCCACAGACTGAGGGAAGTTACTTTGTTACCCTTGGCTCTTGAGTATTACCTGATTTCCAGGGCAGAGTTCTATTAAATGAGTGTCATCTAGGAATCAAGGTGGGGGCTGGGGATGTGGCTCAAGCGGTAGCGCACTCGCCTGGCATGCGAGCGGCTCTGGTTCGATCCTCAGCACCACATACAAACAAAGATGTTGTGTCCGCCAAAAACTAAAAAATAAATATTAAAAAATTCTCTCTCTCTCTCTTTAAAAAAAAAAAAAGAATCAAGGTATGTCTCAGCTGGGTGCAGTGGCACACCTGTAATCTCAGCTACCCTGGAGACTGAGGCAGGAGGATTGCAAGTTTAAGGCCAGCCTGGGCAGCTTAGTGAAACCATGTCTCAAAATAATTATTAAAGAGAGAGACAAAAAGAATCAAGGTATCTCTCAAGTAGTTTATGGTCAGAGAGACTTTGTTATTTTGATAGGAAATAGGGTGAGTTATCAGATGAAATATTTTGGACTTCAGTTCGTAGAATACATGAATGTACTAGCCTGAGTAAAAGGTTCAGCTCCTGTAACAAGAAATCCAACAATAATGTGGTTTAAAACTGAAGTCTGTTTATTTATTTATTTAGGTCATGTACTAGTTTAGGGTAGATATTTTCCATGTAGGTATGGGAGAAGAAGCTCATGGCAGCTGGGATTGTTTACCCCATTGTTTACCCCATAGTGGAATTTCTGCATCATATAATAATTCTAAATTTTTGAGGAACTTCCTGTTTTCCACAATGGCTACACCATGTTACTTTCCTAGCATCTACAACATAGATTCTGTCTTTTGGTCATTGCTGTTTCAGTCCATAGGGAATAAATGTTTGAGAGACATGGGTCCCAAGCTAGTAAGTGGCACACATCCCTCTTGCTCACATTCCATTGGCAAGAATTTAGTCATTGGGCTGGGGATGTGGCTCAAGCAGTAGTGCGCTCGCCTGGCATGCGTGTGGCCCGGATTCGATCCTCAGCACCACATACAAACAAAGATGTTGTGTCTGCCGAAAACTAAAAAATAAATATTAAAATTCTCTCTCTCTCTCTCTCTCTAAAAAAAAAAAAAAAAAAAAAAAAAAGAATTTAGAAGAATTTAGTCACAGGCAAGAACTGAATCATGTGGCTAAGTCCCAGCATAGAGGAGCCAGGGAGTGGCATAGCTAGGCAGCCATATATCTAGCTGTTCTTCTATCACAATAGAAGAAGGGGAGAATGGGTTTTTCATAGATAGCAGTCTTTGTCATAGTTAGCCTCTCTAGCAACCAACTATCAGTGAATGCCCTATTTCCTACCCGTAGAACAAACTGGCTTTATTTCAGGACACAAACAAAGCCCTATCCAGTAAATAACCCACCTAAAAAGCCCATAGTCTCTGGGTTATACACACCCTCTTTGCCATGAGGGTCAGACGTGGTTCCTAACCGCCTCCCCACCTGGAACTAAAAGGCAAGTTATCTCCCCTTCTACTCACACCCCACTTTGCAGCCCACTGTCTGCTGGTGCCAATGTGGGACTCGGAGAGTATAGAGAGTAGGCAGCCATAGGTATTATTGGCTTGGCTGTGGTCCCTTTGCTAACAGCTGTCTCAGGAGCTCACCTGGCTTCTACTCACTTCCAGCCGGTACACATGCCAGTGATCTCCCCAGTGTTCTTTTCTTTTCTTTCTTTCTTTTCTTTTCTTTTTTTTTTTAGAGAGAGAGAATTTTTTAATATTTATTTTTTAGTTTTCAGTGGACACAACATCTTTGTTTGTTTGTGGTGCTGAGGATCGAACCCAGGCTGCGCGCATGCCAGGCGAGCGCGATACCACTTGAGCCACATCCCCAGCCCTCCCCAGTGTTCTTTTCAAGATCTTCTGCCTGCTTTACTCCTGTGCATACTTGCCCTCTGTATTCCCTCTCTTGATTGCAGGACAGCTGTATTGAAGGCTATGAAATAGCACGCTTGGGAGGGATAGTGTGTTAGCTTTTCATCATTGTGACCAAAATACCTGACACCAACAACTTAAAGGAGGAAAAGCTTATTTTGGCTCATGTTTCAGAGCTTTCGTTCAGTTCATGGTCAGTTGGCTCCATGGCCTTGGGCTGGAAATTAAGCAGAACATGTTGGCAGAAGGTCATGGCAGTGCAAAGCTTTCCAGATCATAGCAGATGGGAAGCAGAGAGTGAGGAAAGGGCCAAGGACAAGATAGAGCAAGAATATGCCCCCAATGACCTACCTACTTTCTCCAACCATGCCCCACCTGCCTATAGTTTTCACTACCTCCCAGTCGTCCATTTAACTATCAGTGGGTTAACTCACTGGTGAGGTCAGAGCTCTTATGATCCAGTCATTTTCTGAAAGCCCCACCTCTGGACATTGCTGCAGTGGGGACCAAGCTTCAACACATGAGCTTTGTAGGGCATTCCAGATCCAAACTCTAGTAGAGCAACACCACATTCTCATCTCTAATCTCGTACTGTTTGAGGTATAGAAGTCATTGGCTTTTTCCAACCCTTCAAGGCCCCACATTTCTAAATTCTTTTGTATCTCTCTTTGCAAATAAGTCTAGTTGTAGGACTTAATAGGAATGTGATCTGCTTTTCAAGTTAGGTAAGGTGGTAGTTTTTTTTTTTAAGGATCAAGAGACTTTGTTGGTACAGACTGTTTTTTTATAATTCATTTTCTATATGTGTATTCTTTTTTGGTGTTTTTTTTTTTTTTTTGGTGGTGGCCAAATATCCTAACATAAAATTTAGCATCTTTACCATTTTAATTGTGCGCTTCAATGGCAAAAAATAAAACTCTGTACTCATTAAATAGTAACTCCTCATTGCCTACCCCATAGCCAACACCTGGCAACCTCCATTCTACTTTCTGTCTTTATTGATTTTGACTACTTTCGATACCTTATATAAGCAGCATCATACAATATTTATCTTTTTGTGAATGGCCTATTTCATATAGCATATATCCTTCTATATAAGGACATATAGAACTTTATACTGTCGTTAAGGTTCATCCATGTTGTAGCACATGTCAGAATTTCCTTCCTTTTTAAGGCTAAATGATATTCCATAATATGTGTGTGCCATATTTAGTTCATCCATTCATCCATTGATGACACTTGGGTTATTTCTACCTTTTGGCTATTGTGAATAATGTTGCTATAAACATGAATCTGTTCAAGTTCTCACTTTCTATTCTTATGGTTGTATACCCCAGAGTGGAATCTCTGCATCATATAATAATTCTGTTTCTAAATTTTTGAGGAACTTACTGACCATTTTCCACAATAGCTACACCATGTTACATTCCTAGCAATACTGAATAACAGTTCTAATTTCTCCACATCCTTGCCAACATTTGTTATTTTTTTATGATAGCATTCACAAATGATACTTTCATCTTACTTTTGATGAATAGTTTTTTTTAAACTTCTTTATTGTGGTGAAATATACTTTAAAAATTTTCCATTTTAACCATTTTAAGTGTATAAATTAATTGTACTCACAATGTTATATAGCCATCCCCACTTTATTTCTAAATCACCCTTTTGATAAAAAAGTTATTAATTAAATTTTATATCATGGCAGTTGATCCCTAAATACTTCAGTATGTATCTCTAGAAAATAGGGACATTTTCCTATATAACACAACACTAATATCACATGTATCTATACTCATAATCCTTGCAGAGAATTACTCACAGGGACACATTTTCAAGGGAGGCTGCTAATACAGTTGAGTGGCCATTTGGCAATTTATAATGGAAGAAGGAAGAGTGGATTTTACTGCTATACTAGCTTATAGTAATAAAGCAATAAAGACTTTTAATTGATTTACATTATAAGAAGTTTGGAGGATGGCAGCACTGGGAATTGGTGAAGTGTCTTAATCATGTTGTGAGGGACTCATTCTTTCCACCATCTGCTCTGCCATCCTCTGTATGTTGGCTTTGGGTCTTCATGCTTATTGTCTCATGGATATATCATGGCTACCATGATAAATACTAAATACTTGTTTCTACTACATCAACCCAAGTAGGAAAGGAGGATGATAGGTGGGAGAGGCTTCCCATTATCAGGGATCCAAACCCTTCAAAGTTTTGCTCAAGTCAGTGGACTTTCCTTCACATCTCATTGGCCAGTTGCAAGGTTGTCTGGAATGGTACCTGTCAAAGAAAAATGAGACAACCATGCCTGCCTTAACCAATCATGACCTGCATCCTTGGGCTGAGCACATTGATGACCTCAAGAAAATTAGATTTCTGGTAGCTAGGAGAAAGACAAATGACTGTTTTGGTTGGCAATTTTAGATATCATATATGAGCAGTATTTTTATCTTAGCATAGAAATTTTAATATCATATTAAATTAAATACTAGAAGGGAGTTCCTTCTGGAATTATTCTGTGAATGATGTTGGGACATTCTGTTCCATCTATTCTAAGAAAAAGAATCTGTTGGGCCACTAGTATCAAAGGATCCCTGTAGTCATCTGTCAATTAACTGAAGGTAATTGCTTTTAGAAATCAAAAGAGATTGGGAAAAAAAAAAACCAATCACCATTGGTTCTAATTAGAAATTGTATTCTTTGGGAGTGGTAATATTTTACAGAAATCCTTTACTAATATATTATTTTTTTTTTTTGCCAGGGCTCATGAGAAATGTTGCTGGGGTGTGGATAGAGCATTGGTCGACCTTATATATTGAATAGTTTTATATCTGCTGATATATAAGGGCACCTGATTATTGGGCCTTCCAAAACTTAGGATATAGTGAAAACAAAATTTTAACTGTTAGCAGAAGGAGTATGACTTATTTGTTGGTTGTAGTGCATATTTCCACATGTTATTTCTATCCAAGAGTCTGTAAACATTTTAGGGAAAAATAACCAAAACAGATAGTCCTTGTCATTACCACTTATAATTGCAAGTGAATTACAACATAATATAAGGCCTTTACATTTTCCCATGACACACATGGTGAAGATTCCCAGAAGGCTCTTGGTTCATAGATACTGTGACAGTCCTGGTCATTAGTGGGTGGCTTGTTAATCTTTTCTGCTCCATTCCAGCTGGCCCTGAGAACACAATGAAAAATTACTGTGCCAGGGAGCTTATTTCCTGATAAATTACAAAACAAAAAAAGACAACTGACGATACCAAATAGCATTTTCAGTGGAGAATACAGTCATGTGCCGTGTAATGGGGATACTTCTGAGAAGATTGTCATTAGGTGATTTCCTCCTATGGGATACGGGGGAGTGTACTTACACAAACTAAGATGGCTACAATGTCACTAGGCAATGTAACCTTAGGGGACCACAATCATATGAGATTTATCATTGACAAAAATGTCGTTATATGGTGTGTGAGTATAGTTAACATTTATTGAAAGGCCATCTGTAGGCTAGGCACTATTCTGAGTGTTTTCATTATATTTTCAATTTTCATAAAAACCCCGTGAGGTAGGTACCATTACTATTCACTCTTTACTGATCAAGAAATTGAGACACAGTTGGGCACCATGGCACACACCCATAATCCCAGTGGCTTGGGAGGCTGAGGCAGGAGGATTGAGAGTTCAAAGCCAGCCTCAGCAACTTAGCAACTAAGCAACTCAACAAGATCCTGTCTCTAAATAAAATACAAAAAGGTCTACGGATGTGGCTCAGTAGTTGAGTGCCCCTGGATTCAATCCCTGGTACCGCCACCTTCGCCAAAAAAAAAAAAAAAAAAGAAAGAAAGAAAGAAACTGAGACACAGAGTGGACTTAACCAAGGTCATACAACTGCCATTAGTAAGTGACAGGGCTGGGATTCCAAGCCCTGGTCATCTGGCTCCAGGGTCTAATAACTAAAGCTGCCTCTCCTCTCTCTACAGGTAGTATAAATCTTCATTTATAACAAGTGGATTCTTTCCAGCCCCAGAAAGTATTAACTTTGTGACACATCACAATTATTATTAGAAGCTTTTTCTCATTGACAAAAGTTTAAAAAGGTACAAAGATGATCGATGTGCTTTACTTTTCTATTTGTAGATTGGAGATATTTTATCAACACTTGAGAAATTAGAAAATTCGTCTTGGAGGATCAGCATTGGTAACAGCATGCTATAGTTTTGGCTTTGGAGCTTCATAGTTTATATTGTAAGAACTATGTTTGGAATTTGATGATAAAAGCATTAATAATCATATTTCTTTCATTTTATAAAGACCCTTTTTCAGAAAGTATTTGGGGTCCTAGGTAACAAGGTCATGTGAACATAGAAAACCTCTTTTTTGCTTCCAGGAGACTGTAAATAGTCTCCTGGCTGTTGGCAGATAGAAGACTTGCAGAGTAATAAAAATGTCGATGGTGGGAGTCACCACAATCTTTTGCCATGGTTCATTTTTTTTCTCTGTGGGAAAAATGTGAACTTCAAGGATGCCAGGTCACAAACAGATAGAAGTTAGAACAGATAGAGGATGGAGGTTTTCACCATCTCAGAGTGTGGAGGAGTCCCCACCGAGCATCCCTACTCATACCACAGATTGAGTAAAAGAGAGTGAAGATCACTCAAACTTAGAGAATGACATTTATTGGAAGAAACGAACACATGGTAGAATGTACAGAGTTGGCAGCATTGGCTCTCTAAGAAGATCTGACCATCTGGATAACAGCTTTGCGAGTCATTTGGAGAAATGATACTATTTGGAAGAGATTCTGCCAAACCAAAATCTTAGTGCCAGAACTTTCAAGACAGTTTATGCAATTTGGGCTCTTCTCCTGTTTTTGTCAGAAACTCATTAGGTAACATTGTTCCAGATATAATTGGCCATATAGGACATAGGAACACTTATCCTTGTTTTTTTTAACTATGAAAAATTATTAGAAGATTATTATCAAGAGTAAATATTACACAGAATAAAAAAAAGAAGTACAATTCAGGATGCAAAGGTAAAACTCTTAGGAGTGTGGAATATTCCTTCTTTCTCCCTGTCTTTCCTGAAAGAGGCAAGGAAAAGTGTTCTCTTCTAGCTGGTAGCTACCTTGGTTATTTAGCTCTGGAAGAGTGGAATTTATCCTTGCTGGGAAATGTAATCAAAGTTTGGGTACCACTTTCAGTGTGACTGGAAGCAATGGGGCAGTTTATTTTAATGGTGTCTGGAAGCATGGAAGGAAGAGAACCATCTCTCAGTTACAACTTTAATTCTCAAGACAACAGTGAGGCAGAGCCTCACTGTTCACAGATCAATTCATTTATTCTTTTCAGAGGTACTTCCCGTCAAGTGCATTCTCTGAACTTGCCAAGCCAGAGCGGCTCGGAGTCAGTCGGGTTTAACTCCTGGCACCTCCACAAACCTCCAGCACTAAGAACAGAGAGCTCATGAATGTTGTTTATCTACTCTGAGTTCTTTGATCACATTAAAAGCTGAATATAGACTAAAGCAGAACAAATAGAATCTTTGGGACTAGGAAAGAGAAGTAGATATGACACAGTCTTCATCTTTGATCAACACAGCCCTACCTGAGAGGGAAAAAGAAATGGAAACATCAAGATCTGTCATATGGGGCATTGATAGGTTGACAGAACCAGAAACTGTTTCTATAAGAGTTTTTCACTGGGGTCTTCTGGTCTCTGGAGGTCTTCACACTTCATAGGGTCTTTTGCAGAGCAAAGTGGGTAGGAAGATAGAGAAGGTAAGAAGGGGGCTTTGCACGTGCGCGCACACACACGCGTGTGTAAAGAGTGTGCATAAAATTGGTGAAATCTGATTTAAGTTGAAGGGTTGTATCAAGCCAGTTTCTTAGTTGATGATATAATACTGTGTTTTTGCAGGATGTTACCCTGGGGAGACAGAATGAAGGATATACACGATCTGTCTATATTATTTCTTACAACTGCATGTGAATTTGCAATTATTTAAACAAAAAAAGCACAGCCAGAATTTTAAAAATCCTAAAGAAAACCAAAGTAGTTCCATTGCAAACTGATAACACAGCCATTCATAGGCTTACCCTTTTCACCTCCCAAGGCATCTCTCAAAGTTAAGAAAAGGCATATTTCATATTATTAAGCCAGGGAAACTGTGAGTTTCCCGGAATTTGGACACAGGTTACCCTTTGAGAGTTAAACTGATAAAAGAAAAACAGTGTACTTTTAGCCATTGACCATTTTAGGTAATTGCCAAACAAAACAAATGAGCACTGAAAAACAGCAAAGCAGCAGAGTCTCAGGAAGGTAGACCTTCACTATTAAGACCTCAAGATTTTAACTTGAGGGGAAGTCATTTGAGGGGGAAAAGGATTATTACCATCAGGAAGGGTGTCTGCACCTCTCTAGAGAAGCTAGAAAAGTGGGATCCCAGGGAATAAGAAAGTGTCAAGTTGTCCTGAGCCCCCCGTCCTATAGAGTGGGAACTTTGTCCTAAGGCAAGTGTGGATTTGCTCTGCAGTTAGAATTACAGCACTTACTGAACACGGATTATGTGGGAGGTGTTTAATCTCAGCATCATTAATCCTTAGCACAATTCCACAAAACAGAGTTATCTCTACAGTTAGACTAAGGCTTAAGAGATGGAATGACATTGCTAGTGAATGGCAGAATTGGGTTGGGGTCCTTTGCCTTGCCATACCATTTCTGTCCCACCAGACTGCTTCTCTTTGAAGGAAATCAGTGCAGGGAACTATTGTAGCTCGCTGGCATGGTCTTAGAGTTGTCTCATTAACTCTCTTCATCTAGCCTCCCTGCTTTCAAATTTTGATTTCCCACATAGATCTTCCTAAAAGGGAAGCGAATCTGAGTATTTGACACTTATGTTTCTCATTCATTCTACCTTCATATATTGGCATTCTGATTTTGTCACCAATCTAATGTAAAAATGTTTACCATTTTTCTCTGTGGCTGATAATTCTGATTATATTAGGGCATTCTCTTACTGCTATACAATACTGGACTTGGGTTAACCTCCAAGGTACTACCACCCTGGAAGAACTCAGTCTTTGACTTCTCTCTCCCTTTCTTCAAATTCATTAATCTTGGTGTAGTGAGATAGGAAAATGATGTAACTAATCTAGGCCATAAGGGGTCAGTTTTTGGCAAAGCTGGGGTTGGAAACTAGAGCTTCTAAGTCTTGTAGTGTAACTATCTCAACTTGCCAGAGCACCCTGTTTCAGTGGCAAATCTAGAATAATTGTTTTACCTACTCAATTACCATTGCCATTTTATGTACTCCTTTGGATGGAATTATTTTTGTTAGCATAATTGATAGCTTTGTTATTAATCTATAACTTTTTGGACATAAATATGAATAGATCCTGCCTGGCCATATTGTTTATGCTTAAAACAGTCACTGTTTTTCCATAGATTGGAAAGTCATGGACCAAGCATTTATAGTATCTTCCCTTACTGCAACTTTACTTTTTATGGTTCCAGTTATTCATATGAACTATGGTCTGAAGATATTAAATAGAAAATCCAGAAATGAACATTTCGTACATTTTTTTTCATTTCATACATTCTTAATTGTGTGCCATTCTGACTAATGTGATGAAATCTTATGCTGTCCCACTCCATTCTGCCCAGGACTTGAATCATCCCTTGTCTAGTGTATCCACTCTGTATGTGCTCTCTGCTCATTAGTCACATAGTAGCTATCTCAGTTATCAGATTAACTATCATGGCATCTCAGTGCTTATGTTCAAGTAATGCTTATTTTACTTATTAATAGCCCAAAGTTCAAGGATAGTGATGCTGGCAATTTAGATCCTGTTATGGCTTGGATAGGAGTGTCTCCCAAAATCTCCTGTGTTCATGCAGGAATTTTTGGAAGTGAAGTGACTGGATTGTGAGAGCTGTAACCTAATCAGTTCATCTTAGTTTGACTGGAATAACTGGGTGATAATGTAGGCAGGTAATGGTAACTGGGGCCATGACTGGAGGAGGTGTCACTGGGGGCTTGCTCTGGAAGGGTTCATTTTCCCTGTGATCTCTGATGCCTTCCTCTTGTTCTGTTTCTTGGCCACGAAGAAATAAGCGATACTTCTCCACCGCCCCCTCAACTTGCCTCACCTTGGGCTCAGAGCAGTGAGTTGGCTCACCATGGACTGAACCTCTGAAACTAGGAACCAAAATAAACCTTTTCTCCTACAAGTTGTTCTTGTTGGGTATTTTGGTCACAGTGATGAAAAACTAAACACAGATGTACAAGATAAAAGACATAAACTGCTTTCTTAAAGTGAAAATATATGTATTAGAAAAATATATAGATAGGGTTGAGTGCTATTCATGGTTTCAGGCATCCACTGGGGGTCTTGAAATGTATCCCCCTCACATAAGGAGAGACTACTATATATATCGCATAGACTGGTAATAAATAAATAAATAAGTCATCGTATTCATTAGACCTCAACTCAGTATTTCCACAGTCTGGCAGAGTGCTTAGCACAAGTAGGGTATCAATAATTGTGAATTGGATGAATTGGATTGATTGAAAGTGCCTCAAATGCCTTCCAACTCCTAGATTCTACCATTTGTTTAATATTTCTGCCCAGATATATGTTTGAGACTAAGGCACAAATGTTAAAGGCATGTTATTAGATTCAGGTGTCTGTCTCCTAGTCAGAAAGATCTACCTTATGTGGTAGGACTGTACTAGGAACTCAGACTTCTTTGCAGAGGGATTGGCTTCCCAGCCTCAATGGGGCATGATGTTCTCTATCTGATGTCTACATTTGGAAGGTCCATAGTCTCAGCACATGAAAGCAGATGTCATGAAGGTACTCAGAAATTTGGCAGTGCAGGTTCAAACTTGTGGTAAAATTCAAAATAATGAATACTGAGGGGAATCTAATACTGGAAATGTCATTTAATCACATTATCATTATGTTTGTCAAGTCACCAGTGGAGGTCACTAGGGTACATTATTTTCTTAGAAGTGTTGTTTTTTTTCCTTAAGGATTATGCTGGAATCCAATATGTCTAATAGATTTTGTCTGATGGTTTTAGACAAAAATATATCACAAAGTGATAATTAGCTACTTCTGTTTGGTACCAATAATTTTTCCTAGACCTTTTTTTTTTTTTTATTAGACTTCATTTTAATGCGACATCCAGAACAAGTTTTGGTTACAGGTTTATAATTAACAGTTAAGTATTTAGGGATATTTAATGTACTAAGTTGTGCAAACAGTAGACTGTTCATTGGTATGAGGAAATGTCATCTGCCTAGTGAAGGTAAAAGGAGAAGGTGCAGGACTTTGAACCAAGCACACTTCCCTGTGGGTCTCCCCACCACCACACAGCAACTCCCAGACTGGCAGACAGGCACCATTTCCTGAAACCCTGGTCTCCCACCCAAGGGGCGGACCTCCCACTTCACCAGCAAAGAGTCTCAGAACACACAATTCATATCCTGCTGGGCGTCCACTGCGCAGGTGGGCCAGCCCTAGTCCCTCCAGTGGTGTCCGCATGGAGCTCTGCAGCGCCTGTAGAAGGTGATCATGGGATCGTCTGCATAGCGGGTCTGGAGCTGCATGCAGTGAGCTCCAGGATGTTCGCATTGGGACATGGCTCTGCTGTAGAGTCTGCGTTCTCTCAGGCTGCTGCTCAGCCAAGCACACCATCCACTTCTTTCAGCTTTGGATACTCCCAGTTCTGTTACCTTGCAGGTGATGTTGTTGTACAAGTGTTGCCAGCGAAGCAGGATCAGCGCTGGCCCGCCCACGATCAGCCCATTCCCACATCCTCGGCAGAAGAGCAGCATTTCCTAGATACTTCTAAAGCCTCTAGTTTTTACTTTTATCTGGGAATTTTAAAATTATTTGTTTGAGATGGGGGTCTCACTGTGTTGCCAAAGCTGGTCTCAAACTTCTTGGCTCAAGAAATCCGCCTGCCTCTGCCTCCTGAGTAGCTGGAATTGCAGGTGTGCACCATTGAGCCTGACTAGGGGAGTTTTTAATTTATGTATTTTTACTGTGAAAATGTTATATCCCCAAATGCCCAGCATCTGTATTTTTCCCCAGTTTTTTCATTGAGCTAATCTAATGCATTATTTTCTAGAGCATTTATCTTTGTGTCTACTGTGATAGCTGCTCAGTAAAGTCACAAGAAAAGTTCAGATTTGCAAAGCTTTTGCTCTTTTCCCCTGTGATGCTGATTTATTTAGAAACTATTTGTTTATAACACCTGTCTGCCTGGGAGTATACTTATGCACTTAGGTCCATAAACCTGTAAATGTTAATAGCACTAAAGGTAGGTTGGAATTTGCCTTTGGTACTTAGCTCTTCTAAAAGTCCTAACCCCTTTATCCATTCTTAAATGTACTCAAAAGTTTTCATCAGAAATTTGGCATCAGATCACAGCTAAGACTCTGTGTCTATGTTAACTGCTCACAAGATTCCCCCTACTGGAATTCCTTTCCATCTTGAAAGAGTTAGGTAAATTTTTGCCTTAATTATTAACACCTGTTCATTTTATTTCAGTGGTACAGGTATGGATGGGAAGAAATGCAGTGTATGGATGTTTCTACCTCTTGTATTTACTTTGTTTACTTCAGCTGGATTGTGGATAGTGTGAGTATGCTCTTAATGACTTAAAGATTCAGATGCAGTGAGCTAAAAACAAAGTTTTGAGAATATGTGACATATCTATATGGATGTATTTATAAATCTGTTAAGATAATATGCTTAGTAATTTAATCTTACTAAGGTCCCCATTTATTTTCTCATCTTTTATTACTTAAAATAAGATTAAGTAATAAATATGCAAAGCAGGTAATAAAGAATGCTGATTTTGTGTTCATCTGTTCTTATAATGAACATTTTATAAAGTGGTCATGTAAATTCATTATTTGCAAGATTTTCTAATTTGATACTAACATGATCTGGATTCCATTCACAGTCCTGTTCATAGTTCAGGTATTTGTGACAAGGTCTGGTATGTTTATAAGATGAATATCATTACATTGGAAGTCCTGGCTTACCACAAATTTTGCTTATTTCAAGTAATAAATGACTTCAAGAAATTTTAGTTTAAATTCATTAAGAGTGGTGGATAGGGTCTGGGGTTGTAGCTCAGTGGTAGAGTGCTTGCCTAGCACACGTGAGGTGAGGCTCTGGGTTCAATCCTCAGCACCACATAAAAATGAAATAAAGATATTATGTCCACCTACAACTAAAAAATAACACTAAAAAAAGAGTGGTGGATATTTATTTCTAAGAAACTAGAAACTGAATTGTAATTTCAATTTACTCAAAGTTGGAAGGTTTCTTTGTTTTCTAGTTTCTAAACTATAATCCTTGGGAGCTGGGGATGTAGCTCAGTGGTATAGCACGTGCCTATTCTATGGAAGGCCCTGGATTGTATCGCTAGTCCTAAAAAAAAAAAAAAAAAAAAAAAAAAAAAAAAAAAGCTGCAGATTAAAATCATTGCCATAAATTTTGAGGGTGTTTTAAAATTTTTTTAGTATTATGTTATTTTAGTTGTAGATGGACACAATACCTTTATTTTATTTTTATGTGGTGCTGAAGATCAAACTCAGTGCCCTCACATGTACAAGGCAAGTGCTTCACCACCAATTACAAGCCCAGCCCTTGGGGGTGTTTTGAAAATTAAGAAAATATTAAAAATAACATTGGAACTTCAAAGAATTAGATGTTATTAAAAAGGATTTTCTCAGAAAAGAATGAGTATGATTTAGAATAGTTTAGTCTATTTAACTGGGAAACAAATGATTCTTGGAATTTTTTGTTTATTTTTTAAAAAATTGCTTTGTTTTATCAACTTATCTTTCTTTCCTGATAGGTACTTTATAGCTGTGGAAGACGAAAAAATATTACCATTAAATTCAGCTGAAAGGTAAAGCTTATCTCTGGGGGAGTTTGTTGTTCAGCCTTTTAGCGAAGTCTTTGCCAGTGGCAGAGCTGAACTGCAGCAGTGACCACGCTTTAACCTAAGCCTCTCTCTGTTGTTTGTTACCCAGGAAACCTGGCGTGAAGCATGCACCATATATAAGGTAACTCTATAATTCTCACCTGATCTGTTGGATGTTAGGAAAAGTTGGGAGGATTATAGATTTTGAGTAATTATAAAACATTTCATCTTTTTCAAGTATTGCAGGGGATGATCCTCCTGCGAGCTGTGTGTTTAGTCAAGTGATGAACATGGCAGCCTTCCTAGGTAAGAGGAGCATGAAGAATTCGTGATGCACTTCAGTCTATTATTTTGTTAACATTGCCCCAAACTATATCAAAACAATGGTGGGCCTCGCTGATAATTTAGTATCATATCATGTCAATATGCCAAAGCCAGCTATTTGTTTTAGGAGCCTTTTTCCCTCTCTCATGAATCCTTTTACTTCCTCCTGCTTGCCTTGCATTTCTTTCCTTTTGTTTGTCTTTATTCATTTCAGCATACTCTGAACTTTATTTCTTTTGCTGCATGAAATAATATCTTTCATGTGCCATGAAATCCTGCCTCAGAATGTGATGTGGTGCAATACATTTGCTTTAAAAAGAATGACTTATTCATTCCTTCACTGGCAAATATAAAAAAGATGCTTGGGCTCTGTGATAAATATTGTTTATAGACCCTGTCTTAAGCCTAAAGAGCAGCACTGACATTAGGCTCTTGCCTTCCTCTGTGCCCACATACATTTTAAGCTGGCAAATGAGGAAAGAGGCTTAAGACAAAAAGCAACCTTTAGTGCTCCTGCCTGACCCTGATTTCCTCCACTTTCTTCAGGGCCCAAGACCTTCCCTTAATATCCCGTCCCCTAGTTCCGCAGGTGTTGCATGACCCTGTTAGTCTTCCAGAGATAGTGGTAACTATGCGTGTTCTCTCCTTGCTCAAGTCCAACTTGTACACCATCTCCTCCAGGCCAGGCTTTCCAAATATCCTTCAAAGGGTCAGCTATCTGTCACTGTTGTCACATTGTTGGGAGAAGACCAATGTCAGCTCAATCTTTCCACAGTGTTTTTCTAGAAAAGGTTCTTTTAGATGGAGAGGCTTTCACTCCAAATAAGAGATACAAATATTATTACCAAGGGAGTTTTCAGCCTTTGTGGTACCTGTCTCTGAACAACATGACCAGTTACTTCATCTCTGTGTAAATCCTCTCCTCCTCACCAGAAAAAAAAAATCTACTCTTAATGTTTTCTTTTTTAATGTTTGCTAAGAAAGGTTATATCTCTAGAACTTAGGAAATAATGGGACCTTCTTAGTTCAACATGCAACACAAGCAGAATCAGTTTGTTCAGACAGCTCAAAACGAAAGAAACTTGGAGAACATCCCTAGAGAAGCATACTGGGGGACTTCTCTGAAGTTAACAAGATTTCTCCCTGGAATTAAGTATAATTTTGTCAGAGACTTTCCCTACCCAAGCTTCCTCAAAGTATGTCCCATTCACCTAAGCAGGAAATGTCTGGAAGGCATGGGCTACCACATGACCATGAAGAGAAGGTCAACTATCCTGATGCTGAGAAGCAGCTCTTGTCTTCCTGCCCGAGCCAGTCAGGGTTTTCGTGGCCAAGATTCTCACAGGTATTGAGAAGGCTGACACTCACAGCAGCTGATGCACATGTGGGACCAGGGCTGGTCACAATGGATTTGCTTGGATACTGCCTTCAGCCTCAGAATTGTCAGGAACACTATACTCCTTTTTTATTCTACTCTTGACACTTTCTTCTGAAAAGATCCAGTGAACTTATTCATACTGGGGCACAAATGCCTGCTAAGGAATACACTTTTTTTTTTTTGTACCAGGGTTTGAACCCAGGGGTGCTTAACCACTGAGTCACATCCCCAGCCCCTTTTTCACACTTTATTTTGAGACAGGGTTTCACTAAGTTTCTCAAGGCCTTACTAAGTTACTGAGTCTGGCTTTGAACTCACAATCCTTCTGCTTCAGACTCCCAAACTGCTGGGATTACAGGTGTGCACCACTGTGCCCAGTGCCCGCTAAGGAATGTTTGCATTTAACAGAGCACAAAGCCCCAGGAGTGAACTGTGAATCACAGAGTCAGGGCCTTTCACACACTCTTTGCCATCACAGTATGTAGGCCTGCAGGTTGGCACCGACTCATCTGATCACCCCACAGGGCACAATAACAATAATTAATTGCCATCATTTTTATTCCAAGCTCAAAGCTAAGTGCTTTATAAACACTACCTCATTTAACCATGAAATGTAGAAACCTGCTTTTATACAAAAGCTGTCACAAGCTGTCCTCCTTTATGGTTTAAAGAAACCAACAAACATGTGGGAGGCTACATATTATTTTCTTTTCTTTTTTAAACAAATTGATATTTCCCAGTAGTCTTTGTTGTATAAACCAGTTTGCATAGCTCATGAGATTCACCAGTTATAAAACATATGATTAACTAATTATAAAAGCATTTCCCAAAACAAAGCAATGCAAGCAAGTTCCCCTCTTCCAGATGACATTTGTCATCATCTTATTCTTCAGTTCTGTCTACCCCACCAAGACGCAATTAAGCTTTTACCAGCTCTTGCTTGGAGGTATTGCAACATCCAGTGTTTAGTCTTTATTATCTTTCAGCATTTGAAGGACCATTTGGTAGACACAAAACTGATTAAGATTAGTGTTCAGTGGGAGCAAACCAACAATTATTTATTTATAAACTCTGGAAGTGAAAGAATCCATTTAGTAAAGATTCTTGTTCCACTGTGGATACTTTCATCTCCCCAGGTCTGTCCCTGCTAGACATCAGACTATTACTTTAGATAACATAACTACCTTTAAGAAATAGCCCGTGCTGCCTATAAGTGACTGCTTCTCAGCAGCCCTATAGATTATAATTTATAATCTAAAAATGAGTCAGTGTAGCATTTATTAAAATTAGTTAGCAAAGATCTTTTATCTTTTTGACAGGCTAATCAAAGACTGAATGCTCAATTATTTTCTTTACAGAATTCGTTATGCTCTTTGTCCTGAATCCACATTTTCCTTTCCACTAGGGGGAAAAAAGACCTAAGACAAATTTCTTGAGAGGAATATTATTTCCTGCCCCCAGGGAGGTTGCTGAGGATGAAGCTAATAGCTGAATGATTTCAGTCACCTAATAGCAGCCTCTCTCCCTCCTTCGGCCAAAACATATTGACTGTCGTGTTCTACCGCAGTCATAAATAGGAATTATGGATGCATATAAACAGTAAAACTGAACAAAACAAAAAAGAATTGGCCAGGCACCAGTTTAGAGCTGTAATGAAGAGATATTACTCAGAGTTTTGAATTTTAAAAACCTAGTCGGTCTCAAAATTAAAAAAAAATTTTTAAATATACAATTTTTCTATTTATACTCTTAAAATAGACAGGAAAATTAAATAGGGGGCACATGTATAGCAAAGAGTCTACATACTCAAAACAGGAGAGGAGTATATTTTTAATATCTTTTAAAAACCATCTAGTAAAACCTAATTTTCTTCCCACTGTGATACTTGGGCTTGAATATGTTAGACCAGTACTCTACCACTGAACTACATCCTTAGCCCCTTTTTAAAAGCTTTTATTTTGAGATAGGATGTTGCTAAGTTGCCCAGGACTTGTGGTCCTCTTGCCTCAAAAAAAAAATTTTTTTTTTTAATGAAACTAAACAGCATGTCATGTTCATCAGGTGAACATGGTAAAAGTTGGTCAGCATATATAACGATGCCTTTGAAATTGTCCTCTTGCCCCAACTGTCTTTTTCAATAAGGTATAAATAAACTACCACTTTGTTGACAATGGACTTCATAGTTTGAATCTGACTTCATTTAAACCAAAAGTTAATACGACTGTTTATAGGGTCAGTCTCTTCATTTAGTTTGCCATTCTAAAAATTCAAGTAGAATCTGTTTTAAAAGGAAATTATGCCTCATCTGAGCTGATTAATAATGGAATTAACAGGAGAAAAGGGCAAAGTATGGTGTTTGGAACAAAGAGTGCTGGGTTGAATTATTGGCTCCACATAGCTTTCTGGTTCCTGTGTAATTTCATCACTTGCTCATGAAAAAGTGTCTTATCACCCATGTTACAAATAGGAAGCTTAGCATTACTGGGACCAAGACATGATACAAGTCCCGTGTTTACTGGCAAGAAATAGTTAGCTCAGAGATTGACCATCAGATCCCTTCCCCTGGGCATAGGGACTAAACTACATGGGTCATTGTGAGGAGCTATATGAGGGATTGGGTTTCACCTAGGCTAAGGTTCCAGCACCGTCTTATTCTACAATTAATTAAATGGCCAGCAGGGAGTTCCCAAAGTAATATGCTTCACTAATCATTTTTAAAAGAAATTAAATGTGCCACCTTGGTATTTTGTCATTACTCCCTTACAGCCATGCAGAATTAATTAGCAAGTAAATCCCATGGTGCCCTGCATTGAACTCTCTAGTCCTAATCTAATGACTTCTTTATCAGCTGACCAAGTTATGTCAGAATGCTGTATGTGGAATTACTCCTGCCCCCACTTCCTTCTCCTATTCTCATCCTAAAAATTAATAACAATGTTTACTTTTCACCTTCTAGTATAGAAGTAGCTTTCACCTTCTAACTATAGTTATTATTAATAGACTTCTGAAGTAACTCCTAACTAGGTATCTCAAACCAATTGTTTGAGCAACTGTTGTCCACTGAAATAGAATTGATTAATTTTTCTGATCCATAGTGGGCATTAGGTGAAACATGTACTAAAACTATATCAAGGCTGAATAAGTTGATATTTCACAAATCATGGTTTATCTCTATTTTGGTTTCAAAATCCAATTAAGATCCAGTATTATTCCACTCTGTGATCAGAGGTACTTGGAACCAAAAGCCAGCTCTTTGAGTTCATAGCCTGACACTATGAAATTTAGCATCCTTGGAAAATGCAAATGTATGGAAGATTTTTTTTAACTAATGATTATGGATAAGGGCCTGTAATCAAGGCAAAACCTTTAGTGAATAATTACCAACATAATTGCTAATATAAATAGGGTAATTCTTGAATTTCTGTCTTCCCTGCTGAACCTTAATGTCAAAATTAATTATCTTAAGCAATAGAAACTGCATTTCCTTATATGTACATAAAATTTATATTAATTAAAAGATACAATTTATATTCATTTCATCATTTGTAAACCATTCTCTTCCAGCTTTTTGTATCTATATGAAAATATCCCTGCACTAAGTCTCTAATAAAAGGTGATTATTAGACTAGTGGCTTGAGTGGTAACTGTCCCCAAGGTTACTATTAGAAGTCAGATTTGAAATACAAGTAACTTCCCTCATTTTATCTTCAAGTTCTTAGATACCAAGTTACTTCAAAAGATAGAGTGGCCTTTTAAAAGAGCATTATAGAGGTGTGGCATGGAACAAATGAGATGGGGTGATTAATATCCCTTGAAAGAATTGACTCTTCTTGATGTACCAGGTCTGATTTTGAGTACACACCAACCTCTGTCCCCACCATCTTTGGTGTTAGGATGCAGATTTCATGAACGTGATTACTTTAACTGCTCTAATTTGAATTGTCTTGGTCCTTTGACAATGAGCACCTACTGGGAGCATCAAAGGGAAGTGAAACTAAAACCAATAATGAAGGGATTTGTACACTTTCCTTCCTATCTTCAGGGATGGTTTCTGGCCCAGGGAACACAGGTTTGCTCAGATGTGGTAACCTTGACCTCTCCCCCAACCTTCCTGCCTCATGTTTTCTAACACTGTTGTAAGCTAAAGGATGGCTGATATTAATGAATTCCAGGTCTTTGTCCCTATCTCATTTGTTCTGTGCCACACCTCTGCAATGCTCTCTGAGGCCAGTCTGCCCTTGGCTGACCTTGTTTTTGCAAACTCTGGAACAACACTACTAAAAGTTCTGTCATCCTTGCATCACCCCCATAATAGACAGCACTGCTGCTTCAAGTCCTCTTGGCTTCCCCCAGGTGGTGTCACCACACATCTAAATAATCACAAGCACTGCATGGAAAGTGTCTTTGTAAAATTGCCTGTCCTTTCAGAGACTTAAGATGGAGTATGATGCAAAGTTGAGTTGTGCACGTTGTGGGTGGAGAACTCTGCCTCATAGTAGGTGAATGATTTACATTTTTTTTTAATTTTAAGATTTTGCTTTATTCCTAGCCCTTGTGGTAGCTGTTCTGCGCTTCATACAACTGAAACCAAAGGTTTTAAACCCATGGCTGAATATTAGTGGATTGGTGGCGCTGTGTCTGGCTTCCTTTGGAATGACCTTACTTGGTAATTTTCAGGTACTTCATTTGGCCTTTTCCACCTCCCTCTCATATCATTAAGGCCTTCACTTGTATGATTATTGCAGCTACTGAAGTCTAGTCACGATGTGTTCCATATTAATTCTTCATCAACCTTAAAAACAATTAGGAACAGTGGTTCTCACTGTCACAGGCTCTCCAGCAGCCAGCCCTCTGAGCCAGTTCTTGTCACACATGTGAGACATATGAAAATTCTGCATATGAATTACAGCAAGGCTATTGTAAGAAGTAGCTATTAATAGTTTTAGACAAAGAATTTGGAAGTGGGTCACACTTTTTATTAAAAATAGCAAATTGCATCCTAATGTGTCTTTCTAGAAAACTTAGGATCATTGCCTTTTTATAATTAAACACCACATATTCTATTTGATGAATGCTTACATTTCAAGTTAGTAAGCCCCCATGGAATCCAGTTTGAAAGCTCAGAATTTCTCTAGAACACCTATAACTTGTATAAAGATATACTAATCCTAATCTTTCTTCCTAGAAATTTAGAAGCTTAAGATCACAATCTGCAAGAATAATTTCCCTTGCCAATACCATCACCCACTTCTTGTCCTAAATGACTTAATTTATTGCAGTAGTTGACTGATCTTCCTGCCTCCATTCCCTCCATACCATCCTCCAACCTATGCCATACATACTATTGCTTCAGATTTTCTCCTTGTGAGCAAACACTGATCCTGACACTCCTCCTGTTTCTTAGATTTGAAATACAAATGGTGTAGGCATTCAAGACCCTCAGCAATCTAATGAGCATTCAGGAAATGTTCTTACTGAAAATTTGGTAGTGGATTTTCTAAGAGCATGTCCTGTCTTAACTCTCACTCCTGCTAATTCATTAAGCCAGGATCACATGTTCCCCAAGACTTCCTCTTGGGGAACAAGAGTTCCCCAAGTAGCAACTAAATAAGTATTTTTTCACTTGATGAGTTGTTTGACAGGCAGTTCCACAAATTCCTCAAACTATTCTAAATCCCATCACATATCAAGTTAGACAACCAGAAAGCTGTATTTTTAGAACATATTTGTTAGGGTAATGAATTATCAAGAGAGTATTTGAGATTTTATCCTGTTAAGATCCAAATTGTGGGCTTGGGGTTGTGGCTCAGCGGTAGAGCACTCGTCTAGCGTGTGCGAGGCCCTGGGTTCGAACCTCAGCACCACATAAAAATAAATAAATAAATAAAAACAAAGGTGTTGTGTCCAACTACAACCAAAACAAAATAAATCTTTTAAAAATTTTTTTAAAAAAGACCCAAATTGTTCGGGCACAGAGCATTTTTTACTAGAATCTTCGTGGGGGCCTTTCCCTCACTTGCCTGCCTGTGCTGTAGGTGCAAGTAGGTTGTAACATGCTCAGTGATGATCAGTTCTCGTGACCATGGTTTTGATGAGTTAAGTGCCCATTTGGATCTATAGTAAAGTCCTAGAAGCACAGAGATGGGATAGTCTTGATGAACCACAAATAATCAAAATTATGAATGAATGACAGTAGATATAAAGAACACTTGCAGGAATATCTATAGGAAATAAACAAGGAACAAACAACAAAGTAGTTCCCTGTGGAGAAACCAGGTGGATGATGTATACTGGCTAAGAGACTTTTCAATCTATACCATCTTTTTTTTTTTTTTTGTAAATTTTAAAAGTTTGAACCACATAACTATTATCTATTTTTAAATTTACATTTAAAATGGCAAAAAAAGGAAATGAAATAGATTGCATATGGCACAGAAAACCAACATCCTAGGGAAATTTAATTTGAGGATCATTATTTTTAAACAAATTTTGAAGATATATTTTTTGAATTATGAGGAAAAAGTGGTTTCTTCCAAACAAGGGGATGGGCCTGGATGGGAGAATGAACCCTATAGCTAAAAACAATAGAAAAAAATTATAAAGAAGAAGTAATATTCATTTGATGCAAAAGCTATTCACAACCATACTAAACAACAAAATGATATTTATAGCATGGTTTAAAAGCTATCCCTTCAACAATAATTTTATTTTCCTATATGTATGACTAAATTGCATGTGATTACAAAGAGAGATTTAAGTGTTATATACATTTTTTTAAATAAGTGGGATGATTTGAAGATTTTATATCTCTGTCCCCCAAATGAAATAACCCAGATGACTTTCATTTAACCTACTGACTCTATAAAAGCCTTGCCTATCAATCTTCAATCCTTTTATCTTTTAATGAGTCTCTAAATAATGACCAAGCTGGTAGATGGCAGTTTTTCTTATTACTACAGTAAAACAAAACTCAAAGAATTCTCCTGAATGGAGTTGGACCCATCACACAGACAGGTCAGTTTTATAGAAGTAAAGAACAGCCCAAGAGTGATTAGTTGTCTATGCCAATTCAATCTTGACCAGAATTGGTTATCCTATCTTTAAAGAACAGATCCTGTGTCTTATTTTCTTAGCCTGGAGAATAAACTTGGGAATATAGGCTTGTACAAACTTTGACATTTCCTTTTTTTTGTGTAACTTGTCTGGTTTTTTCATTTCCTTTCCCAAAAGGCTTTTCTGAAAAAAATCGATTCAAAGAATAGATGACCACTTCCTAAGTGGTTTTCCTGAATAAATGTTTTTAAGGTTTTGGGTACTGTTTATTTCCCTTCTTCTCTGCAGAGTTTGAACCATTTGAGACTAGACACAAAGACCCAGTGGAGATGGAGGACTCTCATCTTCCTAAAATCTCTCATCCCAGTATTGAGATATCTTTCTCCCCTCGAATATTTCATCAGCTTGCATTGTCTTCTTTTCTAAATGGGCTCCCACATGCCATGGTCTGTTCATCCTTAGCTCACAAAGGATGAAGAAATCCATAATGTGGGAACCTCCTTGACTTTTGGATTTGGCACATTGACCTGCTGGATCCAGGCTGCATTGACACTCAAAGTCAACATCAAGAATGAAGGACGGAAAGTTGGAATTCCGAGAGTTATTCTGTCAGCATCTATCACTCTCTGTGTAGTCCTTTGTATCCTTTGAATGTGAAAGGTTCTTTACTAGTGAGATTAAAACACAGGTAAGTTGTTTGTGAGACAGTTGTCATTCCCAGGATGTTGGGATAACTCTCACGTCATCTCAGAATCTTTTTTTTTTTTTTTTTTTGGTACCAGTGATGGAACCCAGGTGTGCTTAACCACAAAGCCACATTCCGCAACCCTTTTTATATTTTATTTGGAGATGATCTCACTAAATTGCTTTGGACCTCACTAAATTGCTGAGGCTGGCTTTGAACTCACCATCTGCCTGCCTTAGCCTCACCAGCTGCTCTGATTAGAGATGTGTACCACTGCTCCTGGCTTCATCTCAGAATTTTCAAACAAAACAGAAAAGTAAACAAGTGTGAAAACCAAAACTCTTAGCTTAGTTTTTCATGCTCAAGAGAGATGGAGAACTAAGAGCAAGTTCTGCCATCTCAAGATTGTTTCAATTTGTAGGAGTGGTGTCATGCATTCTTCCCTCATTAATGACAGAAGTTTCCTTTTGTGAAAAACATACAATACATAACCCAAAGAGAATGGTAATTTTTCTCCATCTTAAAAAATTTTATTATGATTTAATTAAGCCTTGTTATCTAATTTATTAATTCTAAAATGAATTTCAAGGGACTAGGATGTTTATATCTTTCAGGAAAATAAGCCTTTCTGGGAAACAAATTCAAGAACTAGATTGTCATTGCATGTGTAATTTTCCTAAACAAATATTTGAGGATTTAGGATGCTCTTCATTTCCTTTCCTTCCCTCAGAGTTTGAACCAATTGAGAACAGACATAAGGAGACAGATGGGGAAGAAGAAATGAGCCTTTATTCTAGGAAGTTTGGAAAGAATGCTGCAGGCCTCATCTCTTACACCCTGCAATTCAACTTACCCATCCAGTAACAAGCATAGAAACCAGGGAAAGGCAGAAAATGGCTCACTCCATGAACCCCAGACAAATCCCAGAGATAGCTGGTTAGGATGGAGCACTGGCCCAATACAAGCCGACCAGTTCCAATCCCACCAATCAGATCAGTCATCCCTGGGTGGAGCTAAATCCACAAGTGTGCCTTCTAATAGTTCCTCCTTCTCCTCAGGAAAGCAGAGAAGGGAGTCAAAGTTCCTAGACGGTTAATTACACACAATTATACATCTTTAATCACCAGTGCTTACTGGGCACTTAACCATGTGTACAGCATAATTCTCAGAAATTTTAATGTATCAAGGTACCTGTTAATCCTTATTTGAAAGGTAACAATGGGATCACAGGCTAATTTTCCCAAGATCCCACAAGTAGTATATAGTGTATCAAGATTTAAACTTGCATCAGTGAGGTTGTGTAATCCCAGCTGCTTAGGAGGCTGAGGCAGGAGAATTGAGTTCAACCAGCCTCAGCAATTTAGCATGGCCCTAAGTAACTCAGTGAGACTCTGTCTCTAAATAAAATACAAAAAAGGGATGGGAATGTGGCTCAGTGGTTAAGCGCCCTGGATTCACTCCCCAGGAACATGCCTCCACCCCTGCCCCTCCAAAAAAGATATAAACTTGGGCTCAGTTCTTGCCCTCAGTTACTGCACCATTCTCTCCTTAGAGAATGAAAACATTTAGCTTTCAAAGACATTCTCTAATTAGTGGAACATTTAGAGCTTTTTATTTCCTTTTCCTTCACTAACGGCCATTTGATCATTTCACTGTTTTTTGGAAGCTCTGCAGTCACATTAGACAGAGGACACTTAAGAACTTAAAATCCAAGCCAAAAATCTCGCTTCTTGCCAGGCACAGTGGCATAGGCCTATAATCCCAGTGACTCTGTGAGGCTGAAGAAGGAGGATCGCAAGTTCAAGGCCAGCCTCAGTAACTTAATAAAATAAAACAGACTGTGGATGTAGCTCACTGATAAAGTGCCCCTGGGTTCAATGCCCAGTACATACACAACCAACCAACCAAAAAACTTGCTGCTTGCCAGCAACCTGATAAAAAACATAAAATCAAAAAAGTCAAAACTGGCCACTTGAGGTTTGATTTAATCATTCTCCATTAACTTAAGTTACTATTGCTTTAGTATGAGTATGCAGACTTTAAATGATTCTGTTTTGAGCTTATAGTTGATTCTGATCCATGTCATTTTGGAACACTTAGAATACTTCCTGGTTTTTGGGTGAAGGGATCCAGACCTCATCAAGAGAACAAAGCTTGGCTGAAATAGTTTCAATATTCTTACTTTCTGAAAATCTCCCCAAACTCTAGGCCTAAGTTCCAAAGAGAAAACTCATTCTAAGAGACATCTCTGATTTTTCTAAATAAATGTAGTCAGTCCTCACCCTCTTGGCCCTTCATTAAAACATGCTATGAACTTTTCACCCTTTTTGGAGGTCCTATTCTCCGTATATACAGTTGTTTATATGTACACACACTCACACACATACACACGTCAGATACAGTCAGGAACAGGGTTTTCATCTATTTGTTTTTAAATTGCATGTTTTCACCTGGGCATAAGTTTTAATGTGATATTATGACGCCAGGGATTATACAGTATTGTCTAGAAGAGAATGGTGAAAATTAGAAGAGTATTAGAGCATAGCACAGCCCAACACAGCTTACATGGAGGTCGTTAGCAACCTGGTATGTTCAAAAGTATTTCTGCAGATAGAACTATAAACCTCTGGTTGTTCATAGTGATTTTTAAAAAGATAGCTTTATGTTTTTGATTCACTAATTGACCTTGGAGTTGTAATTCTTTTGTTAATCTCACACTCCATCAGGCAGGTGTAGAGTGCAGTTGTTGAACACCTGGCCTGGGAGTCAGAGTGCTTGTGTGAATCCAGCCCTACCGACTGCTGTCCGCCTGAGTGCCTTGAGCCAAGTTACTTATTCACGTGGTCTCAGTTTCTTTACTGTTATAAAACTGCAAATGATAAGAGGGTTGCTGTGAGAATTGAGAGAGATTATTCATGAAAGCACCTTTAGAAGCACATCTGGCACAAAGAGTTCAACAGTTATGTTATTACTCATGCAAATATTGGCCTTTAGCAGCTCTGGGAAGCTCCCGGTTTTGCTGGTGAGGGGATTGCTGATGAGTGTGGCTGATGAGGTGCCCTCCTTGACTGCTTCTCCCCAGACTTCATCCTCATGGCCCAAGACATCCACATGTACGCAGCCAGGGTCCAGTGGGGCCTGGTCATGTGCTTCCTGTCTTACTTTGGCACCTTTGCTGTGGAGTTCCGGCACTACCGCTACGAGATTGTGTGTTCTGAGTACCAGGAGAATTTCCTGAGCTTCTCAGAAAGTCTGTCAGAAGCTTCTGAATATCAAACCGACCAGGTGTAACCCGTCAGGTTCTCTGTGCTGGTGAGGTGGGTGTGGCAATGGGGAAGGGCCCGTAGGACACACTCACAGGACGTGAGGCATCACCTCTTGACACATTGCCTACACACACACATACACACGTTCATGGCCACATTTGCCAAATGAGCTTTTCAGGGCGAGTTATTTCTTTAATGAAAAAGCACAAGCCCTTCCTTATGTGTCAAAATTCACGCTGTTACACTGAAAATATATGCACGACAGAGCCAGAAGCTTGTGCATGATCACTCCTTGGTCCCCTCCTCCTCTCAGTATGCCTTGCTTGTCTTATCCTCTTTCCAACACCATCTCCCCACCACAGCGGGGGTGGGAGGGGGGAGGCAAATGGAACAAGAGAATAATGCCAACTCCCTAAGTTGCCTTCAGGTCCAAAGGGCTTGGAACTAGCTCCCGAGGAAGCTGTGAATCTGGCTCTAGTTCTTGAATGGATGAGCGTCACCAAATTGGATGGACACTCTGTGGAGATCTGGCCCTGTGTGGCCTAGAAAAGGCACAGCTATCACTTTCCACCAATGCACTCTTCATCGTTGTTCAGTGGTCGGCTGTGTGGGTCTCAGGAAAGGAACATGCTAGAGTGGAAGAGGGGAGCCCACCTGGATGATCTGGACTTGATTGACTGTGCCTGAGAAAGATCACCACTTGTGAATACTTTTAGGGACACGGTCTGCCAGGCATGGCCCTGGATGAGGGCAGCGAGGCTGTGGTTTAGTTTTTGCTTCCGTGGTATGTCATGTACAGTTTTTGTTTTCTCTTTCATGTTTACCTTTTTAAAGTAACTCTCATGGGTCTCACTTCATGGACAAAGAAGATGTAGACCAAAGGCAAGAACTGAGCTTGCTTTTGGTTCAAAAGTGAAAAAAAGAAAAAAAAAGTCACCTACAGATTTATGTTTGAAACAAAGGAAAATTTCATACAGAAATGCACAGAAGTCTGAGCCTGTGGAGGTAACTGCAAGAGCTCCTGCTGGACACTTAGGAAAAGACAGGAGTTTGAGAGCATCTGGTTATTGCAAATCAGGGAGGACTTTCTTAATATGTAGCTATTGTTCAAATCTGGTAGTTTTTGGATCAAGGGCTTTTCAAATTTGGAATTTGTAGAAGCAAAGTAAAATATTACTGCCCAACATGTGGTTTCCAGCTGATAAGAGTTGGGAACTCCAACTGTAGGTGGGTGTTTTAGGCTCTGCTTCACAAAGAGCAGAATTCCAAATTCCACATGCAGGCAGTAGGCTGAGTGGACAGATTCCCAATGAGTGCACTGTTTCCAGAAATCTCCAAATGTACTTTCTAGGGGCCTAGGATTTTGTGGAATATGTGAAAGATATTTAAAAAATCCAATCCAAACTCTTGAGCTTCCTGAGGAAGGGGGTTGGTGTCTTTTCATCTGTATCCCCACCTCCTAGCACAGTGCCTGGCACATATTAGGTGCTCAATAAATAAATGTCTGTTGAATAGAACTGTTAATCATTTATTAGTGAGGAAAAAGAAGTATTAGAGACTCAAAGATGAGTGAAAAGAGAAGATGGCTGTTTCATGTGAGACACGAGAGGAAGAAATCATGAATAAGGTTCAGATAAAGACATGGGAATACCTCTAAGTAAAATGTGAGGAAAAGAATCAAGCAGAGTATTCTGTTATAAAAAGGCATCTTACTGTAAATAGTCCAAGGTGACGTTTATTAGTTTTGAATACTGCTTTTCTGTTTTTTTCATTTTTATATTTTAAAAATTTTATCAAAGAACAAAGATTTATGAACTTTTATTTTACTCTACACAATCCAAATTAGACAGCTTTTGGTGATGCACTTGTACACTTTCTTAAGAGTATACCTAATAGCACATTTGAGCAGAATCAAGCAATGGCTAACATTATTCATTGGGATCTGGCCATTAAATAAAATTCTTTTATGCAGAATTGTGATTTCCTTGTCTCTTGCACTAACATTTCTTCTCTAATATTAAAATGTGTAAGCAGTGAGACGTGATGTTGAACTTCAGTGTTACATTGGTACGTTATTTTCAACAACCAGTTCTCTGACTCTGGACACCAACTGGGTGTCTACAGCTCTAACTACCCGGAGTTAGTATCAGACTCCACAGGTGTAAGGGTTCAGTTGCATAAGACTGTCCTCACTTATGTCCAGATTGAGTACAAGAATTTGCTATTAATGGCTTGCAGAACTCAGGAAAATGCTTTACATTTCACTGGCTTGTTATAAATGTTACAATTCAGGACAGGGCAGAGCAGGGGAAGGTGCATGGGGCTTCTGTGTCCTTAGAGCATCCCATCCTCCTAGTGCCTTGGTGTTTATAATCCAGGAACTCTCTAGAGCTCACTCAGAGTTTATTTTATATCTATACCTCCAGTGTCCCCACCCCTTTCCTAGAAGTTGGTAGGTTGGAGGTCGAAGCACCTAGTTTTTCAGGTGACCAGCCACATTCTGAGGCTAACCAGGTTCACCCACCTAAGTCACCTCATTAGTATTAATTGATTAGTATTAATTGTTGTGATCAAAAGGGGTCAAGACCGAAGAAGACACCTCTTCCATCACTCAGTACATTCCAAGAGTTCCAAGAGTTCTGTGCCAGGAACTTGGGACAAAGACACAAATATTTTTGTACCAAACCACACATTATTTAAATAAAGAACAAGATTATGAAGCCTTCTTGGAGGAAGAACATCAGCATTCAAAGGGGCCCAGACCAGGGAATCTGCATTTGAAGCGAGCATTCCTGCATGGCACAGAGAACAAAATTGGAAATACACTAAACTATGTTTTGGAAGTTTCTTTTTTAAAAATCACTTTTTTTTTAAAAAAAATCTTTTTAGTTGTCAGTGAACTTTATTTTATTTACTTATATATGATGCTGAGACTTGAACCCAGTGCCTCACACATGCTAGGCAAGTGCTCTACCACTGAGCCACAACCCTATTTTTGGAAGTTTCTGAAGAAGAAAAGTTAATAGTTATTTAATGGAGAACTGACAGAGAGGAAAACTATTACCTGTGTTATTTGCTGCTGGGTTTTCTTTATCCCTTATAAAGAAAACTTTTACATCCTTAAATTTGTAATCCTGCTGGTTATAATTGGAGCCTGGGACACTATTATTTGTCTTCAGGCTTTGTGTCAGGATTGGTTGAGTTTTGCTATCTTAACAAAACTCACGTTTATTTCTCATACTAGATGTCTATCAGGGTCAGCCAGGAAATCTGCCTGTCTCTGGCCAACCAGGCTTCCTCATGCTTCCACAGTTGCTCATAGCCTAGAACATGCAAGAGACTGTTCACTGGCTCTTCAAGCTTCTGTAGAAGGTGACAAACACCACTTTGCTTACATTTCCTTGGTTAGGACATGTGGACATATTTAAGAGTGGCACTGCTACCATGAGCCCAGAATGGGAGGAACACCTGTAAACAGCCTAGTGACCACCACAGTATTCACAGTTCTTTAATCATCGTTCCTCTTAAGTGGAAGCTCCAAAAAAATCATTACAGAACCCATCATAAGAGAGAAATGGAGGTAGGGGTTATGTGTGGGGTTGGTATCATTTAATTCTCAATATTTGTCTAGATAAATAGGCAAAACTTCGCAGTTTGATCATCCCTTTGCAAACCACCCTGCCAGAAACATTTTCTCTACCTGGCTTTCAGAACACCATGCCCTGTTTCACTATCATTCCTCAATTTCCTTTGCTGGGTCTTCTCCCTGACATCCTAATAATGGAGTAACCCACAGTTCAGTCCTTGAAACTCTTCCTGTCTACACACACACTCTGGTCACCCCATTCAGTGTTCTAGTTTTTAATATGTCCATGTGCTGACCTTTCTCAAGTTATCCAGCCCAGGCCTCTATCCTAAATGCCAGATCTGTATATTCAACCACCTTTATGAAATCTCCACTTAAAAGGTATCTCACGTTTAGCATATCTAACCTTATTCCTTTAAATGCAGACTTCCCAGTCATCTAAGTTAAGCACACTCATGTTTCAGTTGCTCAGATTGCTCTTTTCCTTTCTCTCATTCCCTTCTCTCTTCTCTCTCACACTCCACATCTGCCAGCAACTCCGGTCTGCTTTGTGTTTAAAGTATATGACTACAGTTGTCTATTACCACCATATGGTCAAAGCCACTACTGTCCATTCTGAATTTTTAGAATAACCCTCCAAAGTCTGTCTCTCTGCTTCCATCATTTGCTCCCTCCAACCGTCCTTAATATAGAAGTCAAAATGATCTTGTTAAAAGCTAAATTAGCCAGGTGGTGCATGCCTGTAATTCCAGTGACTTGGGAGGCCGAGCGAGACAGAAGTATCTCAAGTTTGAGGCCAGCCTCAACAATTTAGTGAGGCCTTAAGCAACTTAGCAAGACCCTACCTCAAAAAATAAAAAGGGCTAGGGATGTGGCTCAGTGCCTAAGTGCCCCTGGTTCCAATCCCTTTTACATTAAAAAATAAATAAATAAAAGAAAGCTAAATTAGTGACAGATTCCTGGCCAGCCCACTGGTCCCTGCTAAGAAGCAGCAGAAGAGGTGCTGAAACAACAGAGTGGTGGCCCAGGCAGGCTGAAGCACAGGCTGCTGTAAAGAGCCCATCAAACCAGGTAGGGCCTCAGGAGCACCTCGAGGTGAGCTGGGGCAAGCTAACCTGTCCCCTCACAGCAGTCTGGCCTGCACACCGTGTGGATGCCTGCTGAAGAAGTGTGCTCCACGCAGCGCTGGTCTCCAGACCCCTCCCTCCACCCATGGAGCATGTGTGATCCACCGCCTTTAACCACTGGCTTCCTGAGGAGCTAGGAGAAAATGGAAGGCAAACCTGAATGGGATTCAGGGCTAACCAACAGCATTAGTACTTTTACAAACCCTATCCAGCATAATTTTGGACCAATAGCATTGACCCAAGTGCTATATAAACCCCTAAACACTCAGATGGCAACCCCTGATAGGTTCTCTCGTTCCTTCAGTCTGAGTTTTGTTTCTGTGCACACTTGAAGAAATCCTACTCTTACACTCGCTCTTTCTGGTTTCTGGATTTCATTCTTAGAATCCATGAGACAAGAACCCAGAAGAAACTGACAATGAGCTGCTGGAATCTGCTCCAACACTGGAGGGCATAGCCCACCATTAAGAGCTGTAACACTTCTTGGCTGCAGAGGCCTGCAGCTTGTGCAGATCCCACTGCCAGCAGAAATAGTGAATTGAATTTCATCTCAAATTTCAGTTTCATTAGTTCATTACTCTTCTGCTAAAAATTCTCAATGGCTTCTCTTATACTCACTAAAAATATGAATCATTAAAATGCCCTGCAGTGTTCAGCAAGACCTGCTTTTCACCTTTCCCTCTCTGTTCCAGTTCCCCTGCCTCTTTGTTTTTCTTCAACAGCCATGTGTGCTCTGGCCTCGGGTCCTTTGTACTTGCTGTGGCCTCTGCCCTGGACAATCTTCCTCCATATACTTAAATCTCTCACCTTCTTCTCATACTCAGGGACCTACATTTTATTTTTTAAAAATTTGTTCTAATTAATTATACACGACAGTAGAATGCACTTTGACACATCATACATAAATGGAGTATAATTTCTCATTCTTCTGGTTGCACATAATATAGAATCAAACCAGTCATGTAGTCATATATGTACATAAGGTAATAATGTCCGATTCATTCTACTATCGTTCCTACCCCTACCTTCACTCCCCTCTACCTAATCCAAAGTAACTATTTTTCTCTAGCCCTTGCCCCTGCTTTATTGTGAATTAGCACCCACACATCAGAGAAAACATTTGGCCTTTGTTTTTTTGGGACTAGCTTATTTCACTTAGCATGATATTCTCCAGCTCCATCCATTTACTGCTGGGCCTACATTCTTACGGAAGCCCCTGAACTTTCAAATGCAACTTCTCCAAGACCACCCAGCACTATTTATTCCTCTTTACAGCTCTATTATGCTCTAAAGCATCTTTAAAACATGGTCCTGTGATAGGAATGACATTGACACATTTTACTTTGTTATCAGACTCTCTCCACCCCTAAAATGCACGTTCCATGAAGGTAAAGATTTTTGTGTATGTTTACCTGACACCTAGAACATGGCAAATAGTTAAATGCTCAACAGATACTAAAACAAATGGATGACTGATAGTTGTTCCCCACCCGCTTTCTGGCATTTACGAAACAATGCTAATGCAGTCAGATTTCAGAGAATACAGTCATTCTGCTTGTTCTAGCAAACAGTTCTCTATGTCTTGAGGAGGAAAGTCCACATTATAAACAGGGTTATTTCCTATGATGTCTGCAGCAACCAGTACATGTCAAATGCCCAAGCTCTAGATAGGATTTGAAATATCCTCAGCCCCTTAACTGCATACTCTTGCACAAGACTTTAAAACCTCTCTGTGCTGAAAGGGATAAAAATCCTGTCCACTGCCTGGTCCCATTTTAGTTACTGAGGCTGCTGACTACATTGCCACAAAATGTAGGGATAAAATCACCATTTATGATAGTCATATATTCTGTGGGTCAGGAACTACAGGCAATGCCTGGATAGCTCGTGTCTGTTTCATGGCATCTGAAAGATGCTGAGTGGAGGTTGGAAGCATCTGAAGGCTAGTTTGTTTTTTTTTTTTCTTATCTAGAGATCAAAACTGGCTGTTAACTTGGGAGGGGGGCTTTGTTCTCTGCACAGGCAAGTCTGGGCTCTCTCACAACATGAGAGTAGGTGTTCAACCCCCAGCTCTTGAAAAAAAGAGTTCTTGCATCATAACCAAGCCTGGGAAGTCACAAAGCATCATGTTTGTTGTCTTCTTTTGGTTGAAGCATCATACATTTCCATCCAGACTTAAGAGGAGGGTCAATGTCATACTGTAAAAAGTAGCATGTGGAGACTGCAGGTTTAGCTTAGTGGTAGAGCGCTTGTCTAACAAAAGCACGAAGCCCTAGGTTTGGGTCCCAGCACTACCAAAACAACAACAAAAACAGCAACGTGGGGTGATATCGGTTAAAATGGAAGTACAACAGCACCAAAACAAAACAAAAAAATCAGAAACAACTTTTATGGGATTCTGGAAACTAAGCAAAAATACACAGCAAAGCAGGGAACACTTATTAAAAAAAATCTCAGTAAAAAAACAGGGCTTTGTGGTGTTTTAATTTATCTAGGTACCACTTCTGTGATGGCCTTGAAGATAACAGCCTATTTCTGGTGCTGAGTGCCATAGCAAGCAAAGTAATGCATCTTATTTGTGAAGAATTGTGGTTGTGTGGGCTGTTGTAACAAAATAATATAGATTGGGTAGATATTTCTCAGTTCTGGAGTCTGGTAAGTCCACCAAGGTCAAAGTGATTACATTTCCAGCAAGAACTCTCTGGCTTGTAGGTGCTACCTTCTATGTCCTCATGGGAGAAAATAAACTCTGGTGTCTCCTCTTCTTCTAATAAGGTTACCAATCTTATGAGATTAGGGCCCCATTCCTATGACTTCATTTCATCTTAATTAATACTTAACGCCTCGTCCCCAAATGTAATCACATTTGTGGGTAGGACTTCAATATATGACTTTGGGGGACAATTCAGTCCATAGTAACCTGTCTTGTGGCTCCTTGGAGGACCTGCTCAAATGATGTTCCTTTAACTTACCTAACTTGGAACTCTGCCAGTTCCCAAATATTTTAATTACAGCTACCTGGAATAATGAGTAACACTGAGGCAAACAATAAATGAACCAAAAACTTTGGTAAGAAAGGCTGAAGAATGAGATGTTTTGGTGAATAAGGGCTCTGAAAAGCCTAACAAATTCTTGCTGTTATGGGTTAAATTTGGTGTCCCTCTTCCCCGCCTATTCAAAAATATGTTGAAATCCTAATCCCCAGAAACTCAGAATACAATCTTATTTGGAAAATCATTGTATATATAATTTAAATGATATTACATGGGATTAGGATAGGACCCTAATCCAGCACAGCAGTTATAAGATACAGATGCAGGAAGAATGCCATGTGAAATAAAGTAGAAATTGGATTAATGCATCACTATATCAGGAAATACCATGGACTATTCACTATCACCAGAAGCTAGGAGCCAAGGAACAGATTCTCCCTCAGTGCCTCTTAAGGAACCGACTCCTGACAACTTGATTTCACATATCTAGCATCCAGAACTGTGAGAGGATAAGTTTCTGTTGCTTTAAGCAAACAGTTTGTGGTTCTTGGCAGCTCCAGGAAACTAATACAATTTAAAGACAGAGAATGGCAGAATGAATTTTAAAACATAACCCATTATACACTCTCTTCAAGAAACACATTTTAGATTCAAAAACATAAATAAGTTGGAAGTAAAAAGATGGTAAAAGATATTCCATGTAAACAGAAAGCTGAAGTCACTCTACTAATATTAGATAAAATAAACTTTTAGACAAAAAGTATTATATGAGACAATGGACACTATAATATCAAAGGGCCAACCCATCAAGAATTTTAAACACACACACACACACACACACACACACACACACACATTTTACAACAGAGCATCAAATTATATGAAGGGAAACTGGAATTGAAGGGAAAAATATTTTAACAATAATAAATGGAGAACTCAATACCTCACATTGAATAACAGTAACCAGAAAGAACATCAACAAGGAAACAGAAGATTCAAGTAACATTATCAACCAACTAGATCTTAACAGACACGTATAGAATACTCCATCCTACAACAGCAAATTACATTCTCCAGTGCATAAAAAACATTCTTCAGAATAGGTCTTAGGTTAGGTCATACATTTAAAAAAATGAAAACTGTACAAAGGATGTTCTCCAAGTATGATACAATGAAATTAGAAATCAACAGTAGACAAAACCTTAGAAAATTCACAGATATATAGCAATTAAACAATACACTCTTAGAATAGTCAGTGTGTCAAGAAGTCACAAAGGAAATAAGAAAATACTTTGAGACAAATATATAGATATAGAAACACAATATACTCAAATATATGGGATTTGGTGAAATCAGTGGTTAGAGGAAAATTGAGAGTTATAATGCTTATGTTAAAAAAGAAGAAAGAGCGGCTGGGGATGTGGCTCAAGTGGTAGCTCGCTCGCCTGGCATGCGTGCGGCCCGGGTTCGATCCTCAGCACCACATACAAACAAAGATGTTGTGTCCGCCGATAACTAAAAAATAAATATTAAAATTCTCTCTCTTTCTCCTCTCTCAAAAAAAAAAAAAAAAAAAAAAAAAAGAATGATGGGATGTGGTGGTATATACCTGTTCATTGACTCAGCAGGCTGAGGCAAGAGGATTGAAAGTTTAAAGCCATCCTCAGCACCCCCTGAGTACAATCCCTAGTACCCTTCCTCATCTAAGAAAGATTGCAAAACTACTACCTAAACATCTTAAAGATCTAGAAAAATGAGCAAACTAAACTCAAAGCAAGCAGGAGGAAGAAAATAATGGAGAGTACATATAAACAAAATAGAGAACCACAAAACCACAGTTGATTCTTTGAAAAAACCAGCAAAATTGATAAATATTTAGGTAGACGACATATTCTCTCTTCAACTTGAATTAATCTTTCAGCCATTACCAGTACTCTCCTGAAACTGTACTTGTCCAATCCAAGGGCCACTGCTAATCTCAACTTCCTTGAATTCTTACCAATGCTTGATGTAAGTTCTCCCTCCTGTTTTGACTTGTGCCATTCTCCTGGTTTTCATTCCTCCATACCAATCCTTTTCCTTTGTTGTCCTCCTCCTTCCTTGCTCAAACTCTCATCTTGGAACTTAAAAGCTCAGTTTAGGATCCCAAGGCTTTTCATAGCATTTCTTTGCCAATAAACTCTTGAATTAGATCTCCATCCAATCCAGGGCCCTGAACTCTAGACTTACATCCAATTGTTGTTTGGTTATTTATTTATTTATTTTTAATCAATATCAGCATTGGCTTTTCACATTGTGTCAGTGACACTGCTGGTTTTGAGTGGTGCCATCTATCCAAGCTAAAAACCTAGGAGCTATCTTTTCAAATTCAATTAATCAAGAACTGCAGTCCTTGACATTTCTGAAACATATTCTGAAAGTGCCCACTTCTGTTTTCACCATTATCACCCTAAGGCAAGTTGCCACCCTCCTTTATCTTTACTGCTGTAAAAGCTTCCTATCTTAGATCCAGCAACTGGCTCTGTCAATTGTCATTGCACCTGCTAACTGGAGGAGTTGGAAAATTAAAAACATTTCCCAGATACTGTTACACATTGAGTCCTGGGCTGAAGTTAGATACTGTCATTGAAACGCAACATAAACACAAAGATTATAAAGAGAAGCAAGACAGTGGCAACTGGCACGCAAGGTTGCAGAGTTGTGAGTTTGGAGGCCCAGCATTCCGATGTGTGGCCACCTTTGTGACTGTGAGCAGCAGTGGCAATGTCCTTGATTCCACAGTCTATCGGTAGTTCTCCTAACTATTCCCCTTCCTATTTTCTAAAAATCTTACCCCTTGTTTACTCAACTCTGGCATACTTAACTGGTCTTCCTGTTGGCTTTTAAGAATAAATGACCTTGCTTATCTGTGATCCATTCTCCACCTCATAAAGAATTACTTAAAAATGTAAATCGATCCTATAATCCCCTGCTCAAATCCTGTGGTGACTTCCCACCACACTTAGAATACAATGCTGAATTAGGAAAATGGGGGCTGGATATCCCAAGAATCAGAGGTTATATAAAAAATACTACAAATAGACAACAGAAATAAATATCTACCAAATGCTATCTTAAATTTTGGTCCAAACTGAACATTTGGAAATATTTTTATTGTTAAGTATTTAGAGCTTTTTCTTAAGTCTGAACTAAATTGTTTTTAAAGTCCTTTTTCTTTGTAAAGCATTGTAACTGCTAATAATCCTGTTAATTATTTTTCTTTTTAACTGCATATTACATTGAAATAAAAACAAAGTAAAATGAAACAACAACAACAACAAAAACCCCACAATTCAAACACTTTACTGGGGTACCAGCCCTAATCATCTGGTTTTTGTGTACTTTTTGACAGCATCCAGGCATTGGCTTCCCAATTCCTGGAATAGGCCAAGTTTTGCCCTAGATCTTTGCTGTACTATGTTCCATCTGCATGAAATGATTTCTCCTAGCTTCTTAGATATCTAGTCTTTCACATTCAGATGAAAGGTCATGTGTTTCGCATTCCCTGGTAAAAAGTATAGCACTTGCTTGCATCTAGTTTTTTTGTTGTCATTATTGACTACAGTCCCTCTCCTCTAAGAATATATGTACTACGGCAGTGGGGAATATGACCCTTTACAGTAGATTTGGGGTTAATTTGTAAGGAGAGTGAATTTTACTTCTATTAGAGTTATTCCAAGTATATTAGCAAAATCTGCAAAGTATTCCCAAATCTTAGGTTGAAAATAATATCATTTTGCCTTCAAGGCATGGGTGGTAGGATAGCAAATTGTTTTGGCACATTCTATATTCAACTTTTATACTCTGATAGGAATGAAAAAAAATCTGAAAACAAGCCTTTTTAAAACACTACTGCTGGAAAAAGTATTTACCGCAAATCACTGTTTTTAAAAATGCACTTTAGGGGATAAGGAGAGGAAGAATATTAGTGGGTGGATTTCATTTGAGAACATTGCCATTTTTTTCCACAACTAGTCTGACTCTTGCAATATCATGCTGTTGGCTTTTAAGAATAAATGACTTAGGACTGGGGTTGTGGCTCAGTGGTAGAGCATGTGTGAGGCCACCACATAAAAAAATAAACAAAATAAAATTGTGTCCATCAACCATCAATCAATAAATAAATGAACCATACTCATTTCCCGCCTCCTAATGCTCCATCTGCTGGCCTAGTTTTCTGGAGAAACAGCACCATCTGCTGGGAAAAGTCTGTCATGAATCTGTCTCAGGAATAGAGATCAATCTCTGCTTATGCAATTCTCTACTTGACTTGGGTTATAATCAGCAACTAAGATAAGACTTCCAGAAGGCCAAATAGGAAAACTTTGTACACCAGAAATGCTGATATAATTAGAGAATACTCAATGTCACAGTGAATCGCATCAATTTGTACAATTAATATGCATTAATAGGGGCTGGGGATGTGGCTCAAGCGGTATAGTGCGCTTGCCTGGCATGCGTGCGGCCTGGGTTCGATCCTCAGCACCACATACCAACAAAGATGTTGTGTCCGCCGAGAACGAAAAAATAAATATTAAAAAATTCTCTCTCTCTCCTCTCTCACTCTATCTTTAAAAAAATATGCATTAATAACTATTAAAAAAAAAAGATTAGAGAATCCTCTTTGTCTGAGGTTTCTCTTCCTAAAATACCAACTAACAAAATCTACTAGAAGGTTCGGATTAAGACCCAGGAATAGAAAGTGCCATGACTTTCAAAATTCTTTATCTCCTATATTCTCTGCAAATGAACATGCTGAGAAAATTAAATGCCTTTGTTCTCATTTTTTGGAATCTTTTCCTTCCTTTCATAAGAAAGGAATTTTATATGAATTTTCCTCCTATTTCATTACCCACTTTTGTAGTTATCTTTCATTCTTCTTAACCAATTTACTGATTCCTCAAGTTCTTACAAACATCCATCTCCAACATACTTAACTGTCCCTAAGGTTCCTTAGGAGCTAAGAAATATTCAACTCACCTTTATTCTCCCTCCTTTCACATCCCACTTTGACAAACTGAATCTGATATTCCATCTTTCTTCTAATTCCTGAATCTACTTCTTTTCTGTCCTTACTACTCAGTGTAAATTATAGTTTTTCAGGAAGTTTCTTCATCACAGACAGTAAATGCCTCTCTACCCCAATTCTTTGCTGGCTAGATACTGAGCACCTTAAATTCCTAATTTAGATTCTGGTGCATAATTTTCTCATTTCTTCCTTACTTTTTTGGGGGGAGGGGTAGGGTACTAGGGATTTAACCCAGAGGCATTTACCACTGAGCTACATCTCCAACCCTTTTTATTCAAGATAGGTTCTAAGTTGCTTAAGGTCTTGCTAAACTGCCAAGGCCTGCCTTGAATTTACAAATCTTTGGCCTAAGATAAAGGCAAACCTCATCAGCCAACCACAGCTAGCTGACCCTTCTAAGGGAAAGGAGGGACAATCCCAGGCAGTTCCTGTAATAGTACCTTTGTTGCAGGAATTTCTTTTTTTTTCTCCCCCTTTTCCTACCCAGCACCCATTCCCCTTCCACTTTGGGCCCCCACTGGCTGCTTTTTACCACCACTGGGTGAAAACGATAAAATAAATTCTTGGATTCTATGGGTCCTAAACTCTCTAGACCTCACCCTTTGTTTTTCTTCTTGTTCATGAGCTCCTTTGAGCCATTTTGGGACTTTGGAACCACTATGGGCTTCTAACACTTTGAAAGAGAAGTTTGCATTGTGCCTTCTTTATGATTACTAAGGGATACCCTGTTCTGACATCTATCCATGAACTAGTCCTGAAAATATATAAAATTCAACCTTTTATTATCATTCTTGATTTTGCCATCATTTATAAATTACTCCCTGTGGGAGGCCATTATTTCATGTGACCAGCGTTTTCTTCTCCTAATAGGTTGAAGCACTGTCACTTTTGTGATCTGGCAACTTTTAAGTACCTGAAGGGGTAGCCCCGATCTGGATCCTGAGAGTAGTAAAAATGCAGTCAAATGTGTCTTCATGTGTAGGTGTGCCTTCCTGCAGCCCCATGGGTTGAGCTTCGCTCACCTGTTCCTTTGAGATATTGCCCTTTTTCCCTGTTTGGGATAGAATGTTCCATGGAAACACACTTTGTGTGTCCCCTTCTCTTACTCTGCCCTTGGATGTGGCCTTCCTAGATATCAACCAACAGACATCATGAAGCTAGACTCAGCCCCTTGAAACCCTGACTCCTTGCCTCATTTGAATGGCTTCTCCTCAATAAAAGGGGTCAGCTTGCATGCATGCTCTTTTTCTGTAAACCCTTAAGGTCAGAGGAGGTGACACAGGAACCCCAAAGAAAAAGGTATTTCTGTCTCTTGTGTGGTTATTTCGCGCAGCCCAGTTCCCCTGGAATGACTCTGAGTGTTTTAGTCTCGAGGAACGCGACAACTCCCATTTTAAAATTATTTATATTTCTATTTTTCTACTACATTTTGTCGTCTTCAGATTCTTTAAATTAGCTACTAGAAGATCAAAATTATCAACGTAAAATAATTTGTATCCCCTGTCCTCTCATATTTGCAAGAGTACTTCCTTCTCTTTATTTGAAGCATCCTAAAATTATTTCTCCAGAATTCATTAGGAAAAATACTTGCCTCCTTCAAGCATTATCTGATATACTTCAAACATAAGACTCTCATAAATATAAGAAACTCCACTAATATACTGAATGCTTTTAGAACCCAGATGAAATAGTAACCTCACATATATACATAATTCAAATGCTGGCTAATGATTTTTTTCCCACTGGTACTTCATTAAAACATGCTTCATACACATTAAGACAAAACTAAAATAAAATTCTTATTTAAAAAATTTTTCTTCAATCTGAGTTTTGTTTTGATTATGGTAATATGTGGTATAGTTTAGGGACCTCTATAAAACTGAAAGAAGAGAATGCTTTTATTAATCACAACATAAAACTGACATGGAATCCTACTAGAATTGAACCAGGATAAATAATGCTGTTATAAAATTTACATTTCTCACATTCAAGGGGAAACTATTACATATTAGGGCTCTTCTGGGTGTTATGAACTAATTTCAGCAAAAACTTTATTTTAAAAAATAGTAAGTAGCAATTAATATATATTTTTAAACTGTGTGAAGATAAAGTTAGAAAGGCAACTGGTAAAACCAGCAGAATTAGAATCATTTTGTTGGACATAAAGAACCACATTTCCTTTTTAGCTGTTATATCTGCATGTTTTTCATTGATAAGGTGAGTGCTGGCTATGGGTGCCACATGATTAGTAATTTTCTTCTTCAGTAACAAATACTTGACTGATCTAGACTCAGGTAAATTTTCTTTCCTTATTTTGCTCTTTTGGAGCAGAAACAAATTTATCTTTTGTACCAAGGGAGGCAAATATGAAATACAGCTATTGTAACTCTTCTAACTCGCCATTAAACAAGGGAAATGAATTGTTAAGAATGTCTCTGAAGTATTTCCAGTATTTAAAATAGGCCTCTGAATAATTTTTAAAACTAAGTTCTCATTTTGGTATAGGATTTGATACACATTTGATCTGTATTCTTCTATCAACTACACTTTGCCCTCAATGTGGGTTACTGTTAGGGTCTCAAACTATTTCTACATATAGAGCATCTTTAAATAAGTTTCTTCACTGAACTTAAGACTTTTTTTTCCCTCACTTATGTGCCCATGAAAATTAATGAGCATACACATACATATACTTGCATACATATGTACGTATAGAAGTAAGTTACTTTGCCATTAGAATAAAACTAGACACTAGGGGGACAACTCTGAGGAACAGTTTGGTCTTCTATGGAAGTTTCCTCTATGCTGAGGAAGGCAGGTATAGTTCGCTGAAGGATGTGATGAGGCTGTAGGAAGTTTTCTCATCATCTGTCAATCCTGCATTGCCAGGTCTCACCACCACAGCTACATGCACACCTGCTTCCTCAGCAGCACTGGCCTCTGTGAAAATCAAAGTATGTGTCAGAAATATCAAACTATAACATCCACAATTTGCATCAAAGTCATCAGGGGGATGTAAGAACAGAAGAACATTTGGCCTTGATTTTTGTTGAAGCTAGAAGATGGGCACACTGGGGCTGACTATGTTATGTATTTTAATTGGAGAGGGGGATGTAACTGGACTTGATAGAATAGAATGGTAGTGTATCCTACATTTCTGAGCTTTATTAAGTTTGCTACTTATGAATGCAGGTCAGAGCCATGTTCCATCCCGTAACCTTCCTCCATTCCTTCCTACAACTGAGCTATTTCCCAAAGGGCAGATAATTGGCAGTATCTATCAATTAAATAGATACGGTACAAAAGGAATCCTATAATCTAATCAGGTTGAAGTGCCTGCCCTCACCTCCAAGCCCCAACATGTCATGCTCCCTGACTAAACTGCTTATATTTTTGGCCTAGTAAATTTATGCTCATTAAAATGCAGCTCAAAACATTCTGACTTTCAGAACATTCCATATATTCCCTTAACACTCTATGTTTACCTCTATCACAATATAAATTTATAACTACTTGTTATTCTGCTCTTCATTGGACTATGAACATCTTAAGATACGTGGATGTGTGTGTGTGTGTGTGAGAGAGAGAGAAAGAGTTTGCGTGTGTGTATGTGTGTGTGTGTGTTGGGGGGGCAGTGGCAGCAGAGGGATACAGTAAAAATAGGACTAGTCAAATTGAACTAGGTATTGTAGGAGATATCTCTAAAACATCTGGGTTACATTACTTTCTCTATTTTACTTCTATTTGAAAAATAACCACTAATATATATATCCCATGAATTTATCATATACTATGTGCTAGGTACTATTTTAGGATCAGAAATATGTGAATAAAATAAAGCTCCTACTTTCTTGGAGCTCCCCTTCTCATCGAAATCTTCATAGCAACCCCAAGATAGTATCATTACCTCCATCCTAAAGATATGAAACTGAGAGTTAACAGGTGGTATAGGGCTAAAATTTGAAATTGTAGTCTGATTCCAACATCCGTACTCTAGAACTACAGCTGGCAATTAATAGGCTGCCACCTGCTTTTGTAAATAAAATTGTATTGGAACATAGGCACACCCATTTATCTGTGTATCATCTGATTACTTTTGCATTATAAGGAGAGAGCTGAAAATAGCTGTGACATGGATTGTTGTCGGAGTGGCGAATGAATGATAGGTTTCTTTGAAAGGCAGAGGAGATGATGTCCTTTGGAAAACTCTTGGTGGAAAGGTGCTGATTGAGATTGCTTAGCTGATGGTAATGCCCTTTTCAAAAGGGATTCTGTGCAGCTCACAGAATTTATTGGTAATGGCCTTGAGTTTAAATGCCTGGAGGTAGAGAATTGTGAGCGCAAGCTGACAACATTTAATGAGCTGTTTTACCCATAACTTAGTTTTGTTTATCTTGAAAAAGTTTTCTCACAGTAAATCCTTTTGATGTTTAAACCTATATAATAAACATGGGGAGCTGCTCCTGGCCAGTCTTCCCCCATCAGGATTACTGCTTTCTCTACATTTGTGTCTGTTTATATTTTTTCCAATCCCCTCATCAGCCTGGATTTGGGGAAACTGAATAAATGTCACGTGGGCTGCGACAGATTGTAAAGACTAAAGTATTTACTATCTGCACTTTTTAGGGAAAAAAAGCTGGCAGAGACAGGAGGAATTCTAGGCAAAAATAAAACACACACATATATCTGGGAGAACGGAGGAAGTCACAGTGGCAAACAGGACAAGGTCTGTGGTAAGAGAGATGTGGCTTCTTAGGACAGTCAAGTTAACAGGTTAAAAAAAAATATGGAAAAGTCTATGTAATTTAAATTTGGCACAACAGGAAGCTTTGGCAGTTTTGCAACTTTTGGAAAAGAGGAGCAGATTGTTAATGGACTAATTAAAGGACAGCAGTGTTGAGAGATAAGCTGTTCCTGAAAGAGGAAAGCCATTTCTTAACCCTGTCCACTTGTACAAGTCTGCTCTTGTTATGAAAGGGCCTGTCACCTTCCTAGGGACCCTGAGCAAACCAAGTGCTAAAGACTCTCTTCTTCATGTAAGAATGCTATCATTAGGCAAACCGCAGATGCCACTCGTGTCAGCAGAAAAAGCAGCTGCCTTATACTTGCCCCTACCTCCCAGACTGATGAGTGCAGGGTTTACCACGTCCAGCAGACCATGACTGGAGATATATATATATATAACCTTACAGTCATCAGAACAACTGCTTATCAATCACCATGTTTTCAAATTCATCAGTGTTAAGCTTGATAAAGCCCCACTTCTTTGAGATGCAGATCCTCTGGTGGCTAGGGAACTGAAAATTGAAATTAGCCCTACACAGGGCCTCAATCACAACATTTTCCTTGTTCTGTGGCTTTGTGTGGATAGACATGATGACTTGGCCAACGTGAACACTTGCCACGGTGTCTTGAGGTTTCCCAAAGATACCCCACAGACCTTTCTGAGCCTAGATTGGAGATATGAACTTCCACTGAAAAGCACCATTTCCAAGGTCCCTTAGGGAAACCCATTTAAGCAACAGGCTGCATATACTACGGAGGAGGTTGCTGTTTGTAGCCATCACACTCTGGGCTGCCATGAATAAAGGAACACAGTTTAATTGGCTGCAGAGCATGAGTTCCTTAAACAAAGCTTTCATCTCGACTGGCATCCAGGATCTTGACTAAGTTGGGACATTATAGTCCATCTGGGAATTGACACTAGCTAGTGGCTGTTTCATATTCAGGCTTCATAAACTAGATCACAGAGGGCAAGTTTTGTTCTTAAGCATCTATTGGCTCTATTGGTATAATATTGAGACACTTAAGTAATACTTGTTGACTTAAAACTCTTGGATCGCTTTTCTTTTCTCCAATGAGAAGAGGTCTTTAAATTCTTTTTTTCATACTTAGATACCATCTGGGATATCAACTTGGTTTTCTGTTCTACCTTGGCAGTGGAAGCCTGAGCATGTGGTACCAAAACACAGGACCAGAAGTGACAAAAAAGAGAAAGGCAGGCAGCCAGCTACCTAGCCTCATCCCAGCTACAGATAATCCAAATTCTTACCCTGCCTAACGGGGTGTGCGGCTGGCAGAAGATGAGGGACAGAAATAAAACCTTCTTTTAAAGGACTAAGAAAAAGGTATTTCATTTTGAGGCCCATTTGGGGATTACTTCTATTCTTTAAAGTGAAGATAATTTATGGAACTGCAACCCAAAGGAAATGCTTAAGTGAAAAGAGAAAAGACCTAAAACTATAGATGCACAACTACCAAAAAAAAAAAAAAAAAAAAAGTGGTTAAGGAAAAGAATATAAAGAAACTATAGTATTATCAATATAACCAAAAAACTGGATAGAGAAAAGGCATGGGGATCAAAAGTGGAATCATATATTTCATCAGCAAGTGGTTCACTGGGTAGAGAGATGGTACCATAAAGCAGACATTCATTCTAAGCTTGCAGAAATCTATCATCTAAAGTGCTAAAGAGCTGGGCACAGTGGCACACATCTGTAATCCCAGCAATTTGGGAGTCCAAGGCAGGAACAAAGATATTAAGAATTACTGTTTTTGGAAAAAGGCAGTGTAACTTCTGAACACATCAAATGATCTACGCTGGTTAAGATTAAAAAAAAAAAAAAGGATCAGTTTAGCAAATTAGCACCTGCTTATATACTTACAACTCTCACCTATTACATCAGACCAAAAGATTAAGTGTCAACAGAAGACAAAGAATATAGATCATATACATTATCTGCAAGAATCTTTGCTAGCAACCTGGATGTTCCTTTGGGCCCCCTCTATGAAAGTCCAGACCAGTAGAAGTAACTTAGTTGTGTGACAACAAACAGGAAGGTCTAAGGTCTAGAGAGAGTAAACTTATATACAGGCCACTGAATCTCCCTCTAAGGGGCCCAGGAATCATGTAGAGACACCTAGATAAGAGAACAACCTCCTCCTCCCCCTAACATCCTTCTCTAGACTAATGCCACAGATCCAGTTTGTTAGAACTGCACAAAGTGCTCTTTTGGGGGTGTGATCTCAGTCCCAGAGAAATTTATAATCTAAACTAGAATAGAAAAACTCAAATATGTAAGACTGCCCTCAAATGCAAGTAAATTATAAACAGCAAAAGTAAGCCCACAAGGAGATGCATGAACTCTAAGAATAACTACACAATCAAAAGCTGGAACTAGCCAGGCCTGGTGGTTCAGGCTTGAAATTCCAGTTACTCAGGAGGCCGAGGCAGGAAGATCCTAAGTTCAAGCCAACTTCAGAAACTTAGCAAGACCCTGTCCCCAGCCCTCAAAAATAAATAAATAAAAGTAGCCACATGGGAATGCCTTCTTAGCAAGGGGCTTGCAAATAAGAATCAGAAATTACATTCTCCAAGCACTCTTTGCCTACCTCTTCACTTATGTTTGTTATAATTCTCTAGATCACATTCTTACACAGATGCTAAAACCTGAGTTTCCAATTTGATCCAAACTATTATTAAAATAATTTATACTAACAACAAAGGACAGTACATGCTGTTTTGCACATTAAACCCTTAAAGTAATAATGTATAATGCTCATGTACTGTATATAATACGAAGGGCAATGCTAAGTTTAAAAAAAGAGTCTTTAAAAGGTAAATCAATACAATGAAGCCCAAGATTTACCCGATAGGTGTCTCGAGAAAAGAGACAAATTGAAGGAAGGCAGAGATGAAGCTCCTACTCATCATGGGACAGCTCACTGATCAAAATGACAGGTAAAACTGCTTCAACTATTTATAGTTCTCTCTCTTATACCCCTTCCACAAGTGTACAACTGATCTCATTGCTATTAAATGCATCTGGTACAGGTTCACTGTGACTCTTTTGTCCTTAACTAACCATCACCTATGGTCTGACCTGCATGATCATCCCAATAACATTAAGTCTCCCTCTGCTATACTCCCATGTCATTGGTGTATATGTGTACATATAGAGTGATGTATAGGGTACCATGATGGAGAAAAATGAAGAGAATAAAGTTTTTTTCAGTGTTATTCCCATTCACAACCTTGAAGGACTGGTAAATGGAGAGGAAGGTGGGTCATGTGGCTGTTTCTTTTTTATAAAACTATTGTATTTCAAGAATTCTCACTTAAGAACTATGTTGATACTATCAGGCCCAACTCCTCTCCTGAAGTATATAGTGTAATATGTCTGAGCCGAGCACAGTGGGATGTACTTGTAGTTCCAGCTACTTGGAGGATCACTTGAGCCCAAGGAGCTCCAGGCCTGCCTGAGCAATATAGTAAGACTCCACTTCAAAAAAAAAAAAAAAAAGGGAAGGAAGGAAGCAAGCCCAATTACTCACCTAAAGTAATATCTGTTAGAAACAAGATGTTGTTGGTTGAGCATCCAATGCTGTTTGCAATCTTTTTGTAACTCTCACTCTCTACTTTGTGTCCAATTTTGGTATCAAAGTGACCATCAAAAAGCTGAACAAAGAGAGGAGAAACACTAACTCTATAAGTACACTTGCAACACACTAAATCCCTTTTATTTAGTATCCTTTCCCTCTGAATCTCATGACAATCATAGTGGATTCACTCATTCAGTAAAGATTTAGTGAAAATCTACTTAATAGAGGACTTTATAGAGGCTCCAAAAGGTAAATATAAAGATTTCACAGTAAAAAACATTTGGATGCGCTGAATGTGGTGGTACACAGCTGTAATCCAAGCTATTGAAGAAGCTGAGGTAGGATGTTCACAAGTTTGAGGCCAGCCCCAGCAATTTAACAAGACCCTGTCTAAAAATAAAAATTTTAAAAAAAGAACTGGGGATGTAGTAGCTCAGTGCCCCTGGGTTCAATCCCCAGCACTAAAACAAAACAAAATAGGGCTGGGGATGTGGCTCAAGCGGTAGCGCGCTCGCCTGGCATGCGTGCGGCCCGGGTTCGATCCTCAGCACCACATGCCAACAAAGATGTTGTGTCCGCCGAGAACTAAAATAAATAAATATTAAAAAATAAATAAATAAAACAAAACAAAATAAAGAATCCACTTGGTTTTCATTAGCACTTCCAAACTTATCTAAAATATACATGTCCTACAGTCTACTTTAAAAACACTATATGTAAACTACATATTAGATTGGGCTGGATTTTCCTCTGGTGAAAGGTTCTAAATATTACCCTTTTGATCCTAGAATGAAAAGATTTCTCTAATTATCACTTGCTAATTTTATCAACAGTAGTTAAAGTAAGTCCATATTTATAATCAGCTATTATGATGTAATCTTCTGAATGTCTTCAGAACTCTTCACAAACTAAGTCTAAAGAGGACACAAAACCAAATTAAGGCAATATTAAGGATTTAACTTTTAAAAAATGTTAAGATTGATTTTTGCATACTTCCTTTCTCTCTGTTTGATTTATTTAGTAACCAAAGAAGATTTTTTTATTATTGAACTCAGTAGATAATTATGATGTCCTATCTACTTTCACCTTATTATTGCCTATTTCATTAGTTAGAGCAGAAAAGTTTATATCTGTATTCAGAAAACAGTCTTAAATTATTAAAGGATTTCATTATTTGTTATAAGATGTTCAATTTCTTTCTTTAGTGTTCTGTGGTGTTTTTTTTTTTTTTTTCCGGTCCTCGGGATTGAACCCAGGGCTTTATGCATGCAAGGCAAGCACTCTACTAACTGAGCTATATCCCCAGTCCCCCATAGTGTTCTGTACCTTTCATTGCAGAGTCTTTCATCTCTTTTGTTGATTATCAAGTATTTTATTTTTTGAAGCTATTGTGAATGGAGTAGTTTTCTAATTTCTCTTTCAGAGGATTAATCACTGATGTATAGAAATGCATTTGATTTATGGGTATTGATTTTATATCCTGATACTTTACTGAATTAATTTATTAATTCTAGAAGTTTTCTGGTACAAAGGAAGGGAGGGAAGGGGAGGGAAGAAGTCATGGGGGCAGGAAAGATGGTGGAATGTGATGGACATTATACTAGGTACATGTATGACTGCACATAAGTTGCGATGCTATATTGTGTACAATCAGAGAAATGAAAAGTTGTGCTGCAATTGTGTACAATACAACAAAATGAATTCTGCTATCATATATATACCTAACTAAAATAAAGAAATTAATAAAAAAAAAAAGTAGGGAAGTACTGAAGTGAGAATATGACAACCTCCAAAGCCAAAGTATTCTCTGTACACAGTAGGGGCTCAATAAATATTTATTTTAGGGCTGGGGATGCAGCTCAGTGGTAAAGCATTTGCTTGCCTAGTGTGCACAAGGTCCTTGGCTCAAATTCAGCACAATGGGAAAAAAAACAACAACAACAACAACAAAAAAATGAAGTCTTTATGTATTTCTTAGCATTGTGCATGATCCTATTTTGCATATTTATTTATTTATTTGAGGGCGGGGAGGTACAGGTACCAGGTATTGAACTCAGGGGCCCTTGGCCACTGAGACATATCCCCAGCCCTATTTTGTATTTTATTTAGAGACGGGGTCTCACTGAATTGTTTAGCGCCTCGCTATTGCTGAGACTGGCTTTGAACTCGCGATCCTCCTGTCTCAGCCTCATGAACCTCTGGGATTGCAGGCCACCGTGGCCAGCTTGCATCTTTATTTTTTTTTAAGACAGTAAATTTTACTTCATATAGAGGAAATTATATATTCAATAACAAAAGTGACTGTTTTCTTTTTACCTTTTTTTTTTAAACAATCAAAAGAAGCATTCCATTAGTTTCTTTTGAGTTGTTGATTTCCTAATACTGGCAAGATAACTGATTTACATGTTAGCTCATGAGTTAGGATGTATTCCTGTATATGCTAACTCATGTATACCTATTTTTACATACATATAATAGCTGGTTCAAGGACTATCCTCATCAGTATCCTTAGGGTGGATGTTTATAAAAGCAAATTCCAGGTTCCTCCTTCCAGACCTGCCAATTAAGATTTGCTAGGAAGGAGCCAGGAGCAGTTGCACATGCCTATAATCCCAGCAGCTTTGGAGGCTGAGACAGAGGACCACACATTCAAAGCTAGCCTCAGCAACCTAGAGATGCCCTAAGCAACTTAGTGAGATCTTGTCTCAACATAAAAAATAAAAAGGGATGTGGCTCAGTGGTTAAGTGTCCCTGGGTTCAATCCCCACTACAAAAAAAAAAAAAAAAAAAAAAAAAAAAAAAAAAAAAAGCTAGGAAACAGGGACCAGGGATATACCTTTTTAATATAAACTCTGCAGGTAAACCCACAAAAATGTTTGAGACTTTGATCAAAAAACTAGCACCAAACAAAACATTTCTCCCTTCACTATAATGTATTCAAGTTTTTCTACTTCTCTTTACAACCTGTCAGCATGTACAAAGGTAATTATCTGAATAATTTAGTTTATACTGTAGTACATTCCTTTTATCATTTTGTGCTTTGATAGTGTCAAAACAAAGCAAACTAAGTAACCTACCTCAAGAATATTCCCCTCTGTAGAATGCCCAAATAATAATTTCTGAGCCTCTACACTTCCAGAAGAATAGATATACACCTTCATTCCATCTTCTCTCCACTTCCTGACTGCTGGAACTACATCTTCAAAGAACCTGGAGGGAAAACTACAAAGTTAAAATGCAGGAACACATCATTAGTCAGATGAAAACCAGAGAAAAGAGATGACACAATCTTCTCTATTTGTGCTCAAATGGTAACAATATGAACCAACTGTACATAGAGTGTGAACTCCTGTGGTTCTAATAAATGTTACTGGAGTTCCAAGATCACACAGCAGATTATATGGAACAATTTGACAATGTAAAGGGATTACAGGTAAAAGAAGGAAATAAGAAAGTGGGTTTTTAAATTGTTAAGGAAGTGGGGAGGAGAATAGGAAGGACAATAGAATTAATTGGACTTAACTTTCCTAGCCTTGTATTTGAATACATGACCAGGGTTACTCCACATCATGTACAACCACAAGAATAGGATCCTAATTAGAATAAGTTATACGCCATGTATGTATAATATGCCAAAATACATTCTACTGTCATGTATGTATATCTCAAAAGAACAAATAAACTGTGTTTTAAAAGTTGTTAAAGAACTTAAAAGCAAAAACCAAAACATTGTAATTAATACTACATTGTAATATATTTTTTGATGTAATTAATGAAAAGAAAAGGCTAATTTATGTCCACTGTGCTTTAAGAAGACATGGAACTAGAAATATGTACATCCAAAACGATGAGGGGAAAAAAAAAGTCTGGGGGCTCAATGCTACAAATCTATAAGCTAGATAATGGAATTAAGTTTTTTTTAAAGAACTCAGAAAGTCTAAAGTTTTACACAGAAAAAACAAACAAAAAAACTTTATTCTGAACAAATCAATTAAGAGACTTGACAGTATTTGATTTTCTGATTCCTGACACTCCAAGTCTCCTATTGATTCTACAGTATTTGCCATATTTAGTGGTCAAAATAATATCCTGGGAACTAAGTGAAAAGAAAAGTAAAAGAACTTGAGATGTGGAACCAATTCTTCTTTTTAAAGAACCAAAAGAAAGGCCAACTACTGGGAGAACAATCTCTTGGCTTCACACTTTTGAATGTTTTATAGATTAAGCCAGCTGAATATTCCCAGATCACTGGCATATCCTGAAATTCCAGTATATCCTTTAAAAAGGTACATGATGTTTATCATATAAAGGAATGACATCTCATTTGACAGAAATACAAAATAAATATAGGTAGCTGTAAACAAGTCTTGGATCCAAAGGTTTTCTTATTAAGAATTTCTCAGCAATATGATACTCTAGAGCCTCCTTAGGCAAAAGAATATCAGGAACCCCTTAACCAAGACTCACAGGATCTGTGGAAAACACTCACAAGAGCATAGCTAGCAAAAGTGGCAGTGCTGACATTTTGTGTAATCCCAAAATAACGGGCTCATAATTCACAGTATTCTCTTTTTCTAACAAGGCAAAAATGCAGGTGATCTGTTGGTTCTGGGAAATAGACCAATAGTGCTGTCACTCGTATGCTAAGAATCCAATATGACTTAGTTCAAGGAAGTCATCATTTTCTAGGAAGTTGTTTTAAACTGGGTCTAAAATTAACTTCAACCATCCACAAAGCCAGACATGAACATCTTGGGATACAGCTGAGTAAAATCCTTTCAGCTCAGCTTTGAAAAACAAAACAGCTCATTTGTTAGATTAAAACAATGCTAATGTGTCCATTTTACTAATAATGTGGCTTATAATGGAGAAGACTAATGAGAAACATATTTAGTGAAATATTTTAGTCACTTGAGCACATACTCTGCTTTCATGTGTCCAGCTGTGAATGCTGCCCTCCACATGTGGCCCTGCAGTTGTTTGAGTGCTGTGGTCTTTCGGTCCAGAGACATCTGCCAGCACACATTATCTACAACGGCCTGGATTATCTGTTGTAGTTCATCTACCCCATTTCCAGATGCTGCAGGGATTGGAATAGCTCCATCCAGGTGGGCATCTTCTTCAGCCTTTAAATTGGAAACAACATGAAGTTTGTTTCTTGTATATTTTTTAAAAAGGTCATTAAAAATGAGCCCCCCAAACCAGGCAGATAAATTTTCTCCAGTCATCATAAGCCCTAGCAAATGATTCCTAAGAGAATGACCTCTAAAAGAAATGGGATTATAATTAATAAGTTTATATTACCTGTCTTAGATTGCTAAAGCTGAAATTTAAATCAAAAGGCACACTATATGTGAGGAGAATGAACACATAATTATAAGAACAACTGTCTTTTTTTTTGTTCACTCATTAGGATCAGCAAACCAGGATTTTCAATTGCATCTGATCATTTTCTCCATACTATAACTAATTAAAGTAGAAACAGAAAATCTCATAAGTTAGTTTATGGCTAGACTTAATGAAAACTAGTGAAGTAATGCAATTGGTTCACATTCAGCCTGCTATAATCTCCCACATCTTACAAAAACCCTAAAGCTACTTAGGATAACCTTGTGACAATGCAATCCTAATAAGGGAAGCCAGGCACGATGGTGCACATTTGTAATCCCAGCAGAATAATTACAAGTTCAACACCAGGTTTGGCAAATTAGTTAGAGCTTGTCTCAAAATAATATAGCCTAGAGATAAAATGCTCCTGGTGCTCCTGGGTTCAATCCCCAGCGCTGTTTTTTTAAAAAAGCAAAGAGTGCATGTGAGTGTGGGATGGGGATTATGTATGCATGTTTGAAGAACAAGGTTGAGAAAAGAAGGTAATTGCTGGGGGGTGGCGGGGTAGGATACTTCAGATCAACCCTGAGTTATCCAGAAAATTCAACAAACCCAAATATCCCATGATTCAAAGAACATGACTGTAGTTCCAGTCCTAAACTGTAATATTAAATAGCAGAATTATAGAGAGCATTCTATAATATCCAGTGTAGGAAAACTAATTGCCAGTTACTGCTGCTCATCATGGTTGATCTTTGCCACTAAAGCAATTCCAGTAAGAAAATCAAGAGAACAGAAGATGCATAGCACACAATGTGAAAGAAGAAGACAGAATGAGGACTGAGTAAGAGAAGAGGCAGGATGAAGTACATGCCACCAAGGTGAGTCTGAAGGGCAGGCTTAGGGTGAGATGGGTAAGAAGTGTGGCATGTGTCAGGGTGTGAGGATGCAGGAGCACTGTAAAATGGGTGGTAAGGACTCACGCCCTGAGGCAGTAGAGTGGAAAATGACAAGAAGCTGTCACTTGGAGACATTAATGAAATATGCAATGAGATTGCATAAAACCTTTTGCATTCTACCCAGAAAGGGCTTCATTTTATTAATAAATAATATGTTCATGTAATTTAAACAGCTTCTGAAAGAGACAATTTTATAGACAACAATCTGCCATGATCTGGCAGCTTAATTATGTACTGTGAATTCCTAAATTGGCAAGTCACTACAACTTTCTTCCCTTGTGAATTGAGGGCATTGATTTTACAGTATGCTCAGAGAACGTTCTAATCCTCTAGGCATCCTCAACTATAAGACACAGGAGAATGTGTGAGAGAAAATATTCCAACCTGTTTTCTCAAAAGACTGACATCCTGCTGGCACTCCTCTTCTTCCCAATGTGTCTGCAGATACTCTTTAACATTTTCTTTGATGTAAGGAAATAAAATGTCCTGGATAAATGAGTAAAACAAAGAAAAAAGTGTTAGCTTTTGCCAATTGTGTGATGAGATCCAGTTCATCTATATAATCTCACCTTAGCTAATTTTAACAGATAAATCAATGGAACTTAGCAAAAATTTGCTGTTATGAGTGGGACAGAGACAGAGACCAAGAAACGCGAACTATACCATGAGCTGGTAAATTACAACTTTGGAGCCAAATTTGGTATACTGTTACATTCATTTATTTACACAGTGTTTCTGGCTATTTAGGAGGCCATAATGGCAGAAAAAGGGATATGGACCAAGACAATATGGCCTGCAAAATCCAAAATATTTACTACCTGGTCCATTACCAAAAAAAAAAAAAAAAAAAAAAAGGCTACCAACTTCTGAACTATGCTCCTAGAGCACAGATCTTTGAGGGCATGTACTGAGTGTGTCTTGTTCCCAATAATACCCCCAATGCACAGTGCTGAGAAATGGCAAATGGCTGCTTAAAAAAATGATACCCTATAACAAGTATTTTAAAAAAAAAAGTGATCGGGCTGGGGATGTGGCTCAAGCAGTAGTGTGCTCGTCTGGCATGCGTGCAGCGCTGGGTTCGATCCTGAGCACCACATACAAATAAAGATGTTGTGTCCGCCTAAAAAAATAAATATTAAAAAATTCTCTTTCTTTAAAAAAAAATCTGATCACTACAATTCTTTCTTTGTAAGAAAGTATTATGCAAAACAATTCACTAATAAACAATCTATCAGCAACATAAACTCTGCAAATGACTTTTCTTTGGTCAAAATTGGATTAATTGTACCCAGATCCCTATTCATGCCAAGCATAAACTCAACCAATGAGCTACACCCTTAGTTCTCTCTCTAGTCAAAATGTTTATATTTTTATTTACTGCAAATGTAGTATATATATATTTTCAAATCAAACTGTGGCACATTTGACAATATTTTTCAGTATCTACTTTGTGCCAAGATATGCTAATTCTTGAGCAGATCATGGAGAAGTGGATTTAGATGATAAGGAAAACAGTTCCTCACTGACAGTAAGGTTAAGAAGCCAGTCAGGTAGTGCAACACACTGTGGGACAATGGGTGAGGCAAACGGTACAGCAGAATGTTGTATAAAATCAAGGTATAATAGCCCAAACAGTTTTAGGAATAACCTGTCTGTAGAACACAAGTACACACTGCAGAGAAGACCCTACACTTTAGGAGAAACTATAATTGAATTAAAGAAAGCTGCTTATTTTTAAATTCATTCACTCATTTATTCAAATATTTGCTGAATGACTCATATAAACAGGCCAGGTGGTAAGAATCAGAAATATAATCATGAGTAAAAACCACACATGAGCAGGTGTGGTAGAGCAGGCCTTTGTAAACCCAGTGGTTCCGGAGCTAGCTTCAGCAGCACAAGGCCCTCATAAATTCAGTGGGACCCTGTCTCTAAATAAAATACAAAATAGGGCTGGGGATGTAGCTCAGTGGTTGAGTTCAATCCCTGGTCCCCCCCCCCAAAAAAAAAAAAACCCCAAACCAAACAACAACAACCAAAAAAAAAAAAAAAAAAAAAAGCACTACACAGATTCAACACAATCCCTATCAAAATACCAATGACATTCTTCAGAGAACTAGAAACAACAGTGATGAAATTCATTTGGAAAAATAAGAAACCCAGAATAACCAAGAAATCCTAGGGAGAAGAGCAAGTTGGATATCACAATATGTTGCTTCAAATTATACTACAGACCCATAATAATAAAAAACAGCATGGTACTGGCACCAAAACAGACATGAAGATCAATGGAACAGAATAAAAGACACAGAGATAAATCCACATAAATATAGGCCCAACATTCTATCATGTAAGCTTATGAACTGACTTCCTTAAGCAGACTCGTAAAGTATAAGAAGTAAAATCAAGAATCAACAAATGGGATGGTATCAAACTTAAAAGCTTCTTCACAGCAAAGGAAACAATCAAGAGCATGAAGAGAGAGCCTACAGAATAGGAGAAAATCTTTGCCACCTGCACCTCAGATATAGCATTAATCTCCAGGATATATAAAGAAAACAAAAGTTTAACAATAACAAAAAACCAAATAACCTAATTAATAAATGGGCAAAAGGAACTGAACAGACACTTCACAGAAGAAGAAATATGATAGGTCAACAAATATATGAAAAAATGTTCAACATCCTTAACAATTAGAGAAATACAAATTAAAACTACACTGAGATTTCATCTAACTCCAGTCAGAATGGTAACAATCAAGAAAACAGTAACAATAAATGTTGGAGAAGATGTGGGCAAGAGGGTACACTCATACATTGCTGTGGGATTGCAAATTGGTGCAACCTTTCTGGAAAGCAGTATGAAGATTCCTCAGAAAACTTGGAATGGAACCATCATTTGACCCACCTATTCCACTCCTTGTTTATACTGAAAGGACTTAAATGCAGTGACATACCCACATCAATGTTTATAGCAGCTCAATCCACAATAGCTAGGCTATGGAATCAACCTAGGTGACCTACAATAGATGAATGGATAAAGAAAATGTAGTATATATACACAATAGAATATTACTCAGCCATAAAAAAAGAGTGCCTTTACGACATGCCATAAAATGGATGGATCTGGAAACTATCAGGCTAAATGAAATAAGCTAATCTCCCCAAATCAAAAGTCAAATGTTTTGATACGTGGATGCTAACACACAATGGGCGTGGAGAATAGAAGTTCAGTAGGTTAGAGGGGAACGAAGGGAAGATAGTCGAGATAGGAATAGGAAAGACAGTGGAATGAATCTGACATAAATTTCGTATGTATATATATGAAGACACTACAGTGAGAAAGATTACTTGCAGAGTTCACACAAAGTCCAAAGACCACACCACACAACTCAATCTCACGCAAGAGATTTAGTCAGTAGCCCGAGGCAAACCAACAAGGCTGTCCCTCTGAGGAGAGCAGCAGTCAGTTGGCACTCACAGAGCAGCTTTATAGTCCACAAGAGAAATTTCATAAGCTGCTTAGGAGTTGTGTCATAGCTGGAGTGGGGTTGATCCTTTAGCAGGCACTTTCTTACCAGAATTTAAGCAGCACTGCCTCAGAATCAAAACTTTGGAGCCTCTAGATAAAATGGTTCCCGACCTAAAATGGTGAATCTGATGCCAATATAGCGAATCTCTACATCATGTACAACCATAAGACTGGGATCCCAATTTGAATAAGATGTACTCCACGTTTGTAGAAATAAGCCAAATCATCCTCTACTGTCATGTATAAGAACAAAAATTAAAAACAAAAAAAAGTAATCACATTAGAAAATATTGTTTTAAGCAGGATTTTTTTTTTTTAAATCTGACTCTTCATTTTTAAACTCAGCACACCAAGGTTTATAATTCTTGGTGTGTTTTTCTGCCCATGTAGTCTGAAAGATCCTTTAAGAAAGCAATTGCACTGTCAAAAAAGATAATAATAATAATTTTCCTAAGTCCCAGACACTCTAAGCCCCTAGATGAGAAGAAAACCAATTTAAAAGTGTTTTATTTTATGGGGTGTGGTCATAGAAGCACAGTACTAACAACAGTGGGCCTCAGCTCTCCAAAATGTTTATCTGTGGACTTTGCAAAATTCATTAAATCTTCTAGTTCTAAAATATGTGAAATAGGAAAATTTAAAATCTTACTGATTCACCTCTGATAAGATGATGCAAGCTTAAGATTAAATAATGTCAAAATAATAATAATTATTGCCCATTTCATATGCAATAAAATTGTGTAAAGAAAATTTAGTCATTAAGAACAAACAAACAAACAAAAACCCCAAAACAAAAATTTGTTGCTTTCTTCCCAACCTTACCCACAGAAAAAATTTAGGTAAAAAATTATTGGGGGGCGGGGGTGCTGGGGTTGTGGCTCATCCGTAGAGCACTTTTGCCTAGCATGTGTGAGGCACTGGGTTCCATCCTCAGCACCACATAAAAATAAATAAATAAACCAAAGATATTCCGTCCAGACCCCCCCAAAAATCTAGAAGCCAGGTGTTGTGGCACACCCCTGTAATCTAAGCAGTTTGGGAGGCTGAGAGGCAAGTTTAGCCTGAGCAAAAGCAAGGTGCTAAGCAACTCAGTGAGACCCTGTCTCTAAATAAAATACCAAAAAGGGCTGGGGATGTGACTCAGTTGTCAAGTGACCCTGAGTTCAATCCCCAGTACCACCCCCACCAAATAATAATTCCACAAACAGTGGGTGTGGTGGAGCACACCTGTAATCCTAGCTAGTTCGGAGGCTGAGATGGAGGGATTGTAAGATCCAGGCAAGCCTGGGTAACTTAGCAAGACCCTGTCTCAAAATCAAATAAAAAGGGCTGGAGATGTAGATTCAGAGGCAGAGTACTTGCCCAACATATGCAAAGCCCTTAACTGCAAAAATAATTCCAGAAATACCTGTGATTACAATCGCTTTAACTTCAGTTATAATCCACTTATAACTTTCAAATAGTCTAGTATGAACAAATGCTGCAATTAATCCAGGATTCTATAAATATGTGAGTATTTTTAATGCACCCGACATCTAAGGGGTTGTTAGGGTTTAGCAGTATACATGTAAGAAGATGTTAGAAAATTAAAAAGAGAGTTTGCCCTTCAGGAAATTATGAATAAATTCCATTAAATGCTGAAGGGGATACTATATAAACAGCAATTTATATTACTTTCTGAAAATCTAATTAAAGAAGTTACCTCATAAAAGTTTAAAGTCAAAATGTGGATGAACTTTGTGGTCAAGTGGTTGTTTCAATGAGAAAGTCATGGAATCAATAAAAATAAAATCGTTGCGATAATATTTATTCAAATTTCCTTTGAAAAAAATAGGTAATAAAGTTTTCTCCAAAGAATAGTACTTAAAAGCCAGGAGCAGTGGTGCATGCCTGTAATCCCAGCAGCTTGGGCACAGACAATTCTTCTGAGACAGAAGAATTGTGAGTTCAAAGCCAGCCTCAGCAACAGCAAGGCACTAAGCAACTCAGTGAGACCCTGTATCTAAATAAAATACAAAAGAGGGCTGGGGATGTGGCTCAGTGGTCAAGTGCCTCTGAGTTTAATCCCTGGTACAAAAAAAAAAAAAAAGAATACTTAAAGTACAGCTATTTAAAATAAAAAACTATTCCAAGTTTTCCAAGGAATCTCCATACTGCTTTCCATATTGGATGCACCAATTTGAAGTCCCACCAGCATTGTATGAGTGTGCCTTTTTCCTCACAGCCTCACCAACACTTATTGTTGTTTGTCTTCATAATAGCTGCCATTCTGACTGGAGTGAGATGGAATCAACTTAGAGTAGTTTTGATTTGCATTTTTCTAATTGCTAGAGATGATGAACATTTTTTCATATATTTGTTGATTGATTGAATATCCTCTTCTGAGAAGTGTCTGTTTATGTCCTTGGCCCATTTATTAATTGGGTTATTTGGGTTTTTTTTTGGTGTTTAGTTTTTTGAGTTCTTTATATACCTAGAGATTAGTGTTCTATCTGATGTGTGAGGGGTAAAATTTGCTCGGAAGATGTAGGCTCTCTATTCACCTTGCAGATTGTTTCTTTTGCTGAGAAGAAAACTTTTTAATTTGAGTCCATTCCATTTATTGATTTTTGGTTTTAATTCTTGCGCTATAGGAGTTTTATTAAGGAAGTTCGGGCCTCACTTGGAATGGAACCACCATTTGACCCAACTATCCCTCTCCTCAGTCCATACCCAAAGGATTTAAAAACAGTATACTACAGAGACACAGCCACATCAATGTTTACAGCAGCACAATTCACAATAGCTAAACTGTGGAACTAACCTAAATGTCCTTCAGTAGATGAATGGATAAAAAAATGTGGCACATATGCAAATGGAATATTACTCAGAAATAAAAGAGAATAAAATCATGGCATTTGCAGGTAAATGGATGCAGATGGAGAAGATAATGCTAAGTTAGCCAATCCCTAAAACACAAATGGCGAATATTTTCTCTGATATATGGTGACTGACTCACAGTTGGGTAGGGAGAGGGAGCATGGGAAGAATTGACGAACTCTAGAGAGGGCAGAGGGGTGGGGGAGAGGGCAGGGGGTTAACAATGATGGAGGAATGTGATGGACATCATTATCCAAAGTACATGTATGAAGACATGAATGGTATGAATATACTTTATATACAGATATGAAAAAATTGTGTTCTATATGTGTAATAAGAATTGTGATGCATTCTGCTGTCATGTATTTAAAAAACAAAAGCAATTAAAAAATAAAATGAAATAAAACTACTTAAAAAAGTATTCCAAGGGAAACATGCAGTGCAAATGTTTTTAGTATTTGAGAACTTAAAATTTTAAAAGCAATAGTGAAGATTATTTCATTATTCTTAGAGGAAAAAAGGAAAGGAAAAATAATTGGCTTCTCTTTTTTTTTTTTAAATTTACCATTTTTTTTTAATATTTATTTTTTAGTTTTCGGCAGACACAACATCTTTGTATGTGGTGCTGAGGATCGAACCCGGGTCCCACGCATGCCAGGCGAGCGCGCTACCACTTGAGCCACATCCCCAGCCCCCTTGTTCTTAAAAATAAATTGCATACTCTGGATAAAAAAAATGTGATATGTATTTATACAATGAAGTTTTATTCTGCCATAAAGAACAAAGTTATGTCATTTGCAGGAAAATGGATGGAACTACAAAGCATTATGTTAAGTAAAATAATGCCAGTTTCAGGAAGTCAACCATTCTGTTTTCTCTCATATGTAGAAACTAGAAAGAAAGAAAAAAAAAGAAAAAAAGATGAGAGGTGGGAATTTCACAAATTTAGAAGGGAGACCAAACAGAGGACAGGAGGAAGGAAGTGAAAGGGGGAGGTACTAAGGAATAAAATTGATCATATTACGTTATGTGTATGTACAAATATGTCACAATGAATCCTACTATTATGTATAATTATAATGTACCAATAAAAACTAAAAATTAAGAAAAATCACATTCTTGGCTGGGTATGGTGGCATATGCCTGTAATCCAAGTGGCTCAGGAGGCTAATGTAGGAGGATTCCAAGTTGGAAGTGGCCAGCCTCAGCAACTTAGCAAGACCCCATCTTGAAATTTAAAACAATAAATAAATAAAAGAGTTAGGGATTTACCTCAGTGGTAAAACACCTCTGGGCTCAATCCCTAGTACCCCCAAAATAAAAGATAAATAAATAAAAATTTTAAAAAATGAGGGGAAACTTGAATGCAATTGTTGATTATAGTCAAGTTATCTCTGGCTATTAGAATTTAGTAAAACCCAAATTTCAAATCAGAATAGCTAGACTGTACCCTCAAGAGAAAAGAGTCCCATCAACACAGGTAGTGAATCAGCTGTGATATGATAAATCTGAAGAAAAATTATATTTGGATCAAGCCATGCTTCCCTACTAGGTCGAAGTCAGTTTAAGTCACTTTCTTGGATGAGATTTTCATTTAACATCTTTCTCTGTGATTAAGGAAAACATCCTATTTTTCACATAGGAGTTTAGTGTCAGATACCTATAGCAATAATATTAGGGAGACTTAATAAATCAGGTTTTAAATTTACCTATACTGATCTTTCATGAACTAGTTAAAAAACATTTCCCAGAGCCAGACAACTTTTTATTTCCTGAAACCGTGGCCGTGGGAGGGTGAGCTAGGCAGCTGAATAGTCTTTCTGGGTGATATAACCTCCATCTCTATCATGCTATGACTGCACTAGCCACATCTGTGACTATGATTCACATAATTAAATTCACAAGGGATATGCTACTCTTAAGTCAGGAGTGTGGTAGAATCTAAATGCACTTAAATGGCATAAAAATAAATGTCATCCTGCTAGTTAAGAAATAGCAAAAACTATGTGTTTGGGAATGATTCTAATATCTGGATCTCTTTGACCCTTCTTTGTGCTGTTACTCTTAAGTCAGGACAAAAGTATCCTTGTCAGGAATAAATAAACAACACTATACTTTCTTCCTTAGGGCAGGGTTCATTGTAAATCAAGAAGCTGAGAAGTTAAAAAAAAAAAAAAAAAGGGTAGTCTCATTTCCAGTCTGTTATCAATAGAAAGGAAAAGGGGATGATTGTTAGTAATAAAACCTAGTATTTTAAATAATCTTGTTAAAGTAATATACTTAATTTTTCTCAATAAGTTTTAATAGTTTATTAATAACTTTCTTAAAACTATTAGCTTATTAATACAATTAACAGTTTTTTCCTATTTCCTTAAAAGTTTAACAGACAAAACATTATTATCATGTTTTAATAAATCATTATCATAAATTATTATTATAAGGATTAGATAATTTAACACGCTATGTAGATGTCTTTAGTTCCTTTCTATCAGATTCACCCTCATTTGACTATTGTCTCTAAAATATGGTCACTTGCCAATGAAAAACAAAAGCCTGGCCAAATGTGGTGCAGTATACCTGTAATCCCAAGAATAGGGAGGCTGAGGTAGGAGGATCAAATTTCAAGGCCAGCCTCAACAACGGAGACAGCCTCAGATGCTTAACAAGATCCTGTCTCAAAATAAAAAGGTCTGGGGACGTATTAGTGGTAAAACACCCCTGGGGTTCAATTCCCAAGTACTGGGGTGGGGAGGGGGTTAGGGGAAAGGAAAAAAAAGCCGGTAGATGTGGTCTAATCAGTGAAGAATGAAGTAGACCTGCCATCTCATTATGGCTTTACTTTACTTGGACTAATGTTGTAGTCTGGTACAAAGGCTAGCTAGTTTTACTGTGACTTTTTAAATTGTTTTCATTATTAAAACTCTCTTAAAATGATTTCCCAAGACTTGCTTGAACCCTTTTAACAACCAGCATTTATTATTTCTTGGAATGGTCCATACCATTTGCCAGCTATTTCTAGCAGTTGCAGTATTAGAACTATTCCTTAAATATCCTTTCAAAGACTAGATTCAAAACTATTAAGAAGTTTCAGTGTTCTGGCAGCTCCCTGAGACCACAGGTGCTCAGAAATCATAACTCTACTGATCCTATCTTCCTAAGGTAAATGGGAAGGACCCCCCAATGTATGTTCCTTTGAAAACTGAAGTCTTTAGAAATAAACATTTGATTTCAACATCCACATTCAAAATGAATAAATGTGTTGTTGATAAGACAAAAAAAGTGTCTTATAAATCCCACTATGGAGATTAAATTGTAATTAAAGATAACTGTCATCTAATTAAGTGTAATGAATCACAAGTGAACAAGGGGAAGGTTATCAAGGAGGCAAGTAATTGGAATAAGGTTTTTAAAAAGCAGCTCAAAAAAGAATGTCAGTGTCTCCAGTGAGTTTCAGAGGGAGAACCTGACTGGCCCAGGGACGTAGACTCTAATAATGGAAGGGAAGAAAAGGAATTCACATTGTCTCCTTGAATTCACCTAACATCCCTGCAAGGTGATGTCTTATAACAGATGAAACATTCAAAGCAGTTTCACTGCTGGCACAAATGTAAATCCATGACTCAAACCCAAGTTTATCAAATGCAGATGACTTCAAGAAGTTACTAGAACCAATTCCCTTGATTTTGATACCACATTCCTTTTTTTAACGTAGCTTTGATCTCTCCAAGAGATTCTGCATGGTGGCACAGGCTGTTAGTCACAGCTAATTGGGAGGCTGATGCAGAAGGATCACTAGAGCCCAGGCCAGCCTGGGAAACATAGGTAGAACCCATCTCAAAAAATTAAAAAAATGAGATTTTTGGTTTGTCAGGCATTTCTGTTATATTTCCAATAAAACAATAGCAACAGTATTTCCCCTTAGTCTTGTTCAAAACTTTGCCAAACACCTTGTTCTCTAAGCTAAAACTCCAGCTCCTAACCACTGTCTTACCATCCTCCATTAGCACCACAATCTTACAAATGAAGCAAAGTGCTAAAGTACTATCTAGAGTTCCAACTCAAGAAGGCTATGAGGTACCTTGTGGAAAAAGTACGTTAGATAGGCTTTGTGCTTAAGCATTAGTTACAGTGCTATTGGCTGTGACTCACTGTTAACAAATCAATAATACATACTAAATAAGACAAACAGAAACACACGTAAAATAAGGTTACCATTGATCAGTTGAAAATATGACCGAGGCTTGCAGAAACTTAGGAATAAAGATTCAGTATTCATTAACAGTGTTCATAGCAACTTTATAGACTATCACAACTATTGTTACATGTACTAACTCTAAATATAGAGCATTTTTGGGGCTGGGGCTAAAGTTCAGGGGTAGAGCGCCTGCCTCACAGGTGTGAGGCACTGGGTTCGATCCTCAGCACCACATAAAAATAAATAAATAAAGGGTCTGGGGTTGTGGCTCAGGGGTAGAGTGCTCTCCTAGTACGTTCGAGCTTCTGGGTTTGATCCTCAGCACCACATAAAAATAAAGTAAAGGCATTGTGTCCAACTACAACTAAAAAAAAAAAAAAATTAAAAAAAAAAAGTAAAAAGATATTGTGTCCATCTACAACTAAAAAAATATTAAAAAAAAAAATAGAGAATGAGAGATCATTTTCCCCAAATTCAGAAATAGTGCCAGGTTTCTCAATGGGATAACTGCAAGGACTGTAGATGGAGTTCATTCATAGACTAAAAACATTAGAATAACACAATGCACAAAGAAAATGCACATTACATCACGAGTGACAAAGACCAAGTGGTTGCACCATAGTATGTGTATACACTGGGGCTTGCAAGATGATACAATAGATAGGAGACTATAACAACAGTCATTTTTATTATTGTAATCTCATCTTTTATAAGGTCACTATATTGGCCGCACCACTTTGCAGTCTCATCAGCAACGTATGAGTGTGGTTTTTTCCTCACATCCAGGCCAAGACTTCTTACTGTTTGTATTCTTAATAGCTACCATTCTGACTAGAGTGTTATCTCATTTTATTTTAAAACTTAGTAATAGTACAATGATATATATACATAAATTTATATTGGCAGTGCCTGCTGCAATTGTATTTGATGACCAAAAAAATGTTGGGAAATCAACACTGTAAAGATCAGAGTCAGTAGCAGAAAAAAGCAACTCCAGAGATACGTAGCCTGCCATTAGGTGCAGAGCTGGTGACTTTGAGGATGCAGATGCAGTGGGAACTCTAAAGATAAAGTTGGGTTCTACTTTGGCTCTGCTCTCAATCAATCATAATGATTCTCACAAAGGACCTGCAATCATCAACTTCTATGAGAAATTAGCCAGTTATAGCATTAGTAGAGAGAAATCTGAAAATTTTATGACTTAGAAAATAAAATATATACTTGGGAGGCTGAGACAGGAGGATTGCAAGTTTGAAGTTAACCTGGACAACTCACTGAGATTTTATCTGAAAATAAAATTTTAAAAAGGCTAGGGATGTGGCTCAATGGTAGAGTGCTTGCCTAGCATGAATGAGGCCTTGGGTTCAATCCCCACTATGGCAAAAGAAAAAAAAGAGGTGAGGGAGAAAGATGTAATAGCTGGTAAGTTCAACCACTGTTTGATGTTCCCTGGAACCTTAGGGCTAAAGGCATACCCTAACAGAGCAACCGACTAAACAGAGAACATTACTTCCCAAACGGGAAGGTTCTATGGCATCTCATAAGATATCCTGAACTGTTGGCACTACATTATGTACTTAAATGGCATTGTATTTGTGTATATGTGTGTGTGTGTGTACACACACAAACACTTTCAAGTACTCAGCAAAAAAAGAAAAAGGGAAAATATAACAACATTGTTGGCAATCTGTCTACCATTCTACCCAAGTCAATTCCCAGGGGGCAGTCTCAGTTCCCTAGTGTCTTGTACAGTCTGAGTGGTTCAGTGTGTGGCTAATAATTGACATGACATATTATTCATTTATCACCACAAAATCCCAAAATAACTGCTTCATCTGATGCTCAAGGGAAGAAGCAGGAATGTTTCATCCATAAAGGAAAAACAAGCTGCATTTGATTTACGTAGAGAAACTGAAGTCTATTTCCATGTATGTCTGAGTTTGCTGGAATGAACCCAACAACTATGTAAACCATTAAGCTCTAATTAAAAAAAGAAAAAAAGAGATGGGCAAGCTCTAGAGTATTCACTTTCTAAGGGTACTTCAAAGGCAATTTCTGACAATGCTTGATTTTTACAGTAAACACTCACTGTTGAACCAAACACCCAAATAAGGTAAGGCTTTATTTTGTCCAAGGATCTGTAACTAAACCTATTTCCAAGAGGTGACATAAGTTGAAATTTGTTAATATATACTTTTATGGTACTTCATATTGACTGAAGTGTTCTCATATCAACTGTGCTATTTAATATATAAAGTAGCCAAGCAAAAAAGACCAAACACTGTGGTCTCATTACAGAGACTGTATTCAATAATGGAAAGAATAAGAGTTCTCGAATAGACAATTTTGGTTCAAATCTCAGGCAAACTGTTCAACTTTTTAAAGCCTTAGTAAATAGTACACACTCATCATAATCTTTAAGAATGAGTTATTATGTATTCCACATATGTACAGTACTCAGTTTCCTTCCATCATTCCACAGGAAGCAGGGCTGCAAGTTCATATACCTAATCTGACTAATAATATGCTCAACACATAAAACATCATTCAACTCCCAGTTCCATGCTTACAAGTTTAAGGATCCAACTCAGAATGTCCTTTAAAAAAGTGTGCAAAAACTATGCTAAAGTTTCTTTTCAAGTAAATTTATAAAAAGCCATTATCCTCAAGACACACCATGTATGTGCGTATGTATTACCACGCAAAGGCTCTGAGAAATCATGCAATTAAGAAATCTAGCTGAACACATTTAGACTAGCATTCCCAAAAGTACATTAAATGGATTTATTTGCATAATTACCATAAACATCCAAGGACCTAACATTCTTCTGAACAAACTTTTGGAAATAGTGGCTTTGATAAAATCATATTTAACAAAAACATTAACAATACTACTAATGATCTATCCTTTAAACATTCCTGTATCATTCTTTTGCAGCCTGCCTTGAGTTTCAAAATAGTCTCCTGGGATTTAATCCAGGGGTGCTTAACCTCTGTGCCACATCACCAGTCCTTTTTTTTTTTCTATTTTTTATTTAGAGACAGAGTCTTGCTGAGTTGTATAGGGCCTTTGCTGAGCTGCTCAGGCTGGCTTTGAACTCAGGATCCCCCGGGGCCTTAGCCTCCTGAGCCGCTGAGATTACAGGCGTGAGCTACTCCACCAGAGTTCTAGTGTCAAACTCAAATCAACTTATTTAGGTTGCTAGGGTATTTTAATTCTCAGATTTAGAATAAGTTTGTCATAAGGTTTTTAAGAAGTGGCTATCATAAAGTTATGCAGTGGGGAAGAAAAGGTAGGGAAGGGTATCTGTAACTTTGTTACAAAACTGAATTGTATGAGGCATTTTATTCCACAAATAAAGTCTCCAAGAATGGTACATATTTAATAAAAAAAATCTGTTACTACCCTGATCTGATGACAGCAGAAAGTAAGAGAGCCACAATGGAGCTAAGTAAAGTAGCTATATACTATAACCACAAAAATTAGGAATCTTTTTTTTTTCTCTGAAAACCAAGAAATCAGGCATTCTGTCACAAGAAAAAAAGAAAGCCAACACAATTATTAGCATTTGGGCAATCCTGACGTCCTTGGTGTGATTAAATACTTGGAAAAAATGTCCAGCTAGATTTCTTCAGAATCTTTAAGATGTCAAAATACTGTAATTCTTCCAAACTTTTTAAGTAGTTGTGACATCTGGAGTCCTAAATGTGTATATAGATTTTATATAACCTACATCTAGAAAAATCACTTTTCACGGTTCTTTTAAAAATAAACTGAAATAGAATTTAAAACACAAGTTGCTGTTTCTCGAATCAAAAAAAGTTTTTCCTACATTTTCCCAAGCATCTCTAATACTTGTATTTAAAATGAATTTTAAAGAGAAATCATGGCCTGAGACTTTTTTTTCAAAAATTATACTAACATTTGGTATGTATTCTGGCAGACGACTAGAATACATTTAGGAAAGGAGCCTGCTATAATGAAAAGAGTAAGCTTGTGATTACATGCACAGTGTTGATTAACAGGAGGATGCTTTGACTAAAAGCTTCAAGCTTCCATGTTTTTCTGAGGAAAATGCACGGAACCTAGAAGCGTCCTGTAGTTCAATAAATCAGTGCTGTGAACCACTAGTTGAATAAAATACCAGTGAGCAGTTGGGTCACTAACAACAGCCAAGGAAAGGAACCAAGAGCGACCATTACCGCCGAAGATATCAAGGCTACCAGGAATGTCATCTTGACATTTAGGTGTTTCCGTTTTGAAGAACCAGACCTCAAGGACCACTAAATCACGACTGCAGCCTCGCCAGGCCCCACAGAGAACTATCTGGATGCTCACCTGCGGGGTGACGAGGTACACGCATAACGGGACTTGCCCCTTTGAGCCTTTTTTTTTTTTTTTTTTTTTGGCAACCACCACCATCTCTTCCCATCCAGCTGCATCTAACCAAGAGCAAGAACCGAGGACGGAGAAGATGGTGCCATGAGGAAAGCACACCCGTTATCCAAAGCAACCTCCTCCTTCTCCATTCCAGAGGATGTAAAGCTGCACCTCTCCTAAGCTTCAGGTTTCTAGTGCAGAGTCTGCAATACTTAAATTTCCAATTGTATTTTAGCACAAGTAACTTCCCCGCCCCTCACCTTCACGAAAGCAATCGGGGTTGTGGTACCTTCGATATCTAACAAGATCACAGTGACTTCAGCGGGCACCGAAAACACGACCATTTCCCTCCCAGATGTTACCACGGAAATCGGAATGCTGGTAGGGAGGGTGGAGGGCGGCGCCGGCTGCGCCTCAAGACAGTCTCGGGCTTCCGAGAGCCCCGCAGCAACCTCGGAGGTGGCGACCTCGTGGGGTCTGAACCGCGCAGGAAAGGATACCTCCGCGGACTAGCAAGTGGAGAGGACCGCCGTCCAGGGGTCGGAACTGAACGAGGCAGCGAAGCAGGCCCAGACCACGTGGGCAGGAAAAGGGGCGGTTCTCGTGGGTTCCTAGAGGCGGGGAGGAAATGGCTGCAGCTCCGATTGGCCGCCAGCCTGCCTCGAACGGGATGCGTCAAAATGGGCCTCGCGTGGGCGGGAACAAAGAAGTGAACGCGGGAGCCGCGCGCGCGCCCTCCGCAGACTGGTAGAACGAGTGGGAGAGGCCTGGGGCACGTGCAGACAGGAGCCCCGCGAGTGGCGCGCCGGGGATGTGAGTGCCCCTTGCCCTCTACTGCACCCAGCCCCCACCCCGCCCACTGCCTCTGCTCTTGCATATCTACAGTGATTTGACCAGACCCCACCCCTCCTCGGGTCCTCAGCTAGCCACTGAGGCAGTGCTGGACCCCGGCTGCGGCCGACCAGCGGGGAAGATCCGCCCCGTCGCGTGGCCTGGGCACCTGAGGTGGTAGCGGAAGAGGCGCTGGTGTCGCGCCGCCGCCCGGAGGGGCCGCCGCGCGCGCCCTTCCTGTTCGGCTTATTCCAGCCAGCGCGAGAACGAAACACGCGTGCGCGCGGCGGGCGAGCGCGCTCGCCGCCTCAGCCGCCAGCGCCGGGCGCAGTCCGCCTTTTTCCGGAACAGTCCGGCCCCGGCGCTAGTCGATAGGAGCAGCCGCCGCAGCAGCTCCGCACAGGGGGACCGAGGGCGCAAAAAGGCAGGTTGATGGTTCTTTGGTAGGAGTGGGCCGGACCAGACGCCAGAGACAAAAGGCTCTCAAGGCAAGAAGGACTGTGGCCCCGCGACGGCGCTGCTTGGGATTTCTGACCCCAGGACTTTACGCCCCTTTTATTTTTCTCATCTGATTCTTCTCTTATCCCAAGCCCGCGTCCCCTCCCTCGTTCCTCACCGGGAGGGCCGCGATGGAGGTCCCGCCCCGGCTTTCCCATGTGCCGCCGCCATTGTTCCCCTCCGCTCCCGCTACTTTAGCCTCCCGTAGCATTTCCCATTGGCGGCCGAGGGCGCCACGGCAGCTCGCCCCGCTCCTCCCTTCCCTCGCTGCCGGCTCCGCCCGGCAGGGGGCGCGCCGGACCCAGCGCCACGTCACCGCTCAGCAGCCCTCCCGATTGGCGGGCGGGGCGGCTATAAAGGGAGGGCGCAGGCGGCGCCCGGATCTCTTCCGCCGCCATTTTAAATCCAGCTCCATACAACGCTCCGCCGCCGCTGCTGCCGCGACCAGGACTGCGCGCCAGCACCCCACTGCCGACAGCTCCGCCACTATGGAGGACATGAACGAGTACAGCAACATAGAAGAATTCGCAGAGGGATCCAAGATCAACGCGAGCAAGAATCAGCAGGATGACGGGTACCGCACGCTTCTCTCCTCCCCTCCCCCAGCGCGCCGCACGCGCCCTTCGTCCCTCGGGAGCCGCGTGCTGCCCCCATTCTTGCCCCGAGTCGATTCTCCGCGTGCCCACTGGGCCCCAGTAGCTTGGAGGGAAGAGGAAAGTAAAACGGCGGGGATGACTCGAGAGGCCCACGGAGGGTGGGGGAAGGGCAGAGGGGTTGGAGGAGGGCGGCTGATTCGGAGTTCCGAGTGCGCAGGCGCCGCGTGGTGCCGGGGCGGGGGGGACGGGGGGAGGAGCCGGCCTAGCTGCACCACATGCTGCTGCAGCTGCCGCCGCCTCTTCATTGTCTTTTACTGCCCCGCGCAGCTTTTCCGGAGCGAGTTCAGAAACTCTTTATTTTGGCGCTAATAGATGAGTGGCATTTGAGTTCTTAGGTAGGATGTTTGCGTGACAGCTGAGAACTAGAGTTAATGAAAGTTGTGAGTGAGTGATCTGTTCAGGAAGTTGGATTTTCGGACCTTGAGGAATCTGGCAGAACCTTGGCCACATTTTAAACTTTGCATTACACCATGTGGAAAGCAATCTGTTTGGGTGCCCAAGATGCAATTTCGAGATTTTTGTGGTCAGTTGTTCGTGTCTGTAAAAGTAGAATAAGTTGCTTGAAGTTAGTGTAAATTTTCTTATGCTTATTTCGCAGTTTGATTAATTCCAGGAGTGAAGCAGTCATTTAAGTTACTGCTAAACTTAAAATAACTTTTATTTCTAGTAAAATGTTTATTGGAGGCTTGAGCTGGGATACGAGCAAGAAAGATCTGACTGAATATTTGTCTCGATTTGGGGAAGTTGTAGACTGTACGATTAAAACAGATCCAGTCACTGGAAGATCAAGAGGATTTGGATTTGTGCTTTTTAAAGATGCTGCTAGTGTTGATAAGGTAGGAATGTGTTCTGCACTGTGCCTCTTTTGGTGTGCCCCCCCCCCCCAAGTTTTTATGGGGTTTAATTGCTGTCAACAAATTTGTCTTCTAGGTTTTGGAACTGAAAGAACACAAACTGGATGGCAAATTGATAGACCCCAAAAGGGCCAAAGCTTTGAAAGGAAAAGAACCCCCTAAAAAGGTTTTTGTGGGTGGATTGAGCCCAGATACTTCTGAAGAACAAATTAAAGAATATTTTGGAGCCTTTGGAGAGGTGCGCTGATGTTTACAAGTATCTTGTATTGGGTGTGTTCATAAATGTTTATCCTTGGTTAAGTTTGTGTAGGACCACTTAATATTTTTCATGAAGACAGAATTATGTCACTGTTCAACTGCCTTCCAGTGACTGTAAATTAATTGTTGCTTTCTGTGCTGTAACAAAAACCAATATCTAATTTCTTTTGCACAAAACCCAGATATTTGATGTGATCAGTGTATGGACTGGGTACAAAAGGCTATTAAAAGGTAATTTACTGTTAATGTTCCATATATAGCAAATCTTTTCTAAGGCTAATAATGATAAAATAATGATGTCTTTTAGGAAATTACCTGGTGTTCTGAGACAGTTTGGTAGCTTTTTACTATTATTGGATGATCTTGAACATGCCTCTTCATTGCAGATTGAAAATATTGAACTTCCCATGGATACAAAAACAAACGAAAGAAGAGGATTTTGTTTTATCACATATACAGATGAAGAGCCAGTAAAGAAATTGTTAGAAAGCAGATATCATCAAATTGGTTCTGGGAAGGTAAAGTTATGTAAATATATTGAATGTAAATTTGAGGATTTTTTTTTTTAAAGTAACGAATTTGAGAAGAGTAAAATGCTTTAATGTTAAAACTTCAGTAAAATTCTGTATATTTTTTTTTGAAATTTGTTTATAGTGTGAAATCAAAGTTGCACAGCCCAAAGAGGTATATAGGCAGCAACAGCAACAACAAAAAGGAGGAAGAGGTGCTGCAGCTGGTGGGCGAGGTGGTACCAGGGGTCGTGGCCGAGGTGAGAATTCTTGGGTAATGATTCTAGGGTTTAAGTTATATGCTACTAAGTAAGACTAAGCCCAGAAAGAGCAAAGTTGAATTAATTTTAAAGCTATTCCAACATAGAAAAAAATGACAAGTTGAGGGAAAGGGGGTTGCTTTTTAATTTAAATTAGCTTAGCTGGTTTCACCTGTTTAAGAATGGCCACTTTTGACAAATAGTGTCGTCACTTGTAGAGAAATAGTATTACTTGACAAAACTTGGTGTGATAGGTTTTCTCAGATATCTTAACCTTCAATGGAAAAGATAACTGATTATTCATTATGTTTAGAAACTTGATACTGGCACAATTGGACTTTCTGCCCCCTAATAACAGTAAAAACATATTCTATCCAGTAGATAACAATATTTGGTCCATTCTGCCTTCTAAAATTTGCAGAGCAGGGGACAAGAACGCATCATTTTGTGTTAGAATTGGGGGTCAGAAGTGGTTTCCTAACAATCATTGTGCATTGTTTCAGGTCAGGGCCAAAACTGGAACCAAGGATTTAATAACTATTATGATCAAGGATATGGAAATTACAATAGTGCCTATGGTGGTGATCAGAACTATAGTGGCTATGGCGGATATGATTATACTGGGTATAACTATGGGAACTATGGATATGGACAGGGATATGCAGACTACAGTGGTAAGAATATTTAACTTAATTTCATAAACCAATGGTATTGAAATTCAGTATTGAAGTACATTCCCATTCTGAAATTGTTTGTGTATGGGTTTTCCATCTATTTTTTAATATTTGGAGTTTCTGAGGTATATTATGATCATGAGGAGATTATAGTAATAGATCATGGTGATTGGAAAAGTACTAGGATATATGATTTATGACTACTGGCTAGTAAGAATATTTTCATATTTAGCATGCGAAGTTTTACACATTTGATAGCTTTTTAATGTTTGTGAAGAAACCATTGTATAAAAAACTTAGCCAAATTTGTATCTTTTCCAAATAGGTCAACAGAGCACTTATGGCAAGGCTTCTCGAGGGGGTGGCAATCACCAAAATAATTACCAGCCATACTAGAGGAGGACATTGGAGAAAACAGGTGTGTATAAGAGTATAAGAAACCAGTGGAAATGTCTAATTTAAAGATCAATAGACAAATGAAAACTAAGTAAAAACAACATATTATGTAGCCTGTTTTTACTAAATTGTTAATTGCTTTATGAGCCTGTTTTGCCTAAAGTGTCTATAGATCTTTAACTTTAAAGTCTTATCTCACTTTTTTTAGTATTACAGAAAAACTTAAGAGTTTTTCTGTTTGTGTACCAGGAGGTCTAGAGGAATAATTAAACTTTTTTAGAACTATTAACAGGTAAAGTACTGAAATGGGTACAACTTAAGGAAAACAAGAATGTTATCTTCTAACTCTGACATTATACCTTGTTTGTACCCGCCAGCGGGAACTTCATTGCAGGCCGTGTGTCACCCTGACCACGTCTATCTCTGGGGGTCGCACGTTGCGGGCAGAGCGCAAGGCATACACCAGAAAACGCTGTCCTGTGGTATGGTCTCTTCCAACTTCATGTACCAGCGTAAAGATTAAAGTGGAAAACTTCAGACTTTGGCTTCTTTTTTTTAATCTTTTTGGAGATTAAGTGTCTAAACTTAACTTAAATGGTTTTTTACAGGAGTTAAAGTACATAAATGCCTTTTTACAGCTTAATCATTTTGGTCTTCTGTTTAGTGTTGTATTTCAATTGTGGAGCCTCATTTTAAGTGTTCATTCTTTAAGATTTAATGCTTGCTTTTTCTTTTTATAGCTAATAGTGAAATCTACAAACCAAAACAAGAACTTTTAAATCTGGGATATAAGTTAAAGATCATATGCACAAAGCAATCTGTTTTCTTGTGATATAATGAGCCTATTGGAAATTCACATTTGTGGTAGCATTTTATTTGGCTTACTAGAGATGCTTCTAGTAGGCCTTAAGTTCAACCTTTGAATATGGGAAGATTGTGTTCCCAGATTCTTCTCTGAACAGATTTGAATTTAATATCATTTGGGAACTCCAGGGTATGTTTATCAATTTCTCAAGCTGCATTTTGCCAATAAATATGCATGTGATCTTTAATAATTTGAAGAAAAGAATAAAGTGAGGACTTAAAACAATTCATGAAAGTGGACCTTTGAAAGCTTGTGACAGTGGCACAAATCTAATTGCTCTTTTGTTTTTGCTTTTAGGAGATGCTAAAGAAACCCATCTTGCAGGACGACATTGAAGATTGATCTTCTGTTGATCTAAGATGATTATTTTGTAAAAGACTTTCTAGTGTACAAGACACAACTACTGTGTCCAACTGTATATAGCCGCCAATTAGTTTTCTTTGTTTTTACTTTGTCCTTTGCTATCTGTGTTATGACTCAATGTGGATTTGTGTTTATACAAATTTTTTATTTGTATGATTTCATGTTAAACCTCAAATAAATGCTTCCTTATGTGATTGTTTTTCTGCGTCAGGTACTACATAGCTCTGTAAATGTGTAATTTTAAATAAGCAATAATTATGGCACCATTTATTTTGTAGGATATACTGTCCACAGGGAGAAACTATGGTCCTTTATAAATAACCACAATGTCACCCATTTTTGTAGATATATTCATATTCTGAGGATTACTAATTTCCCCATCAACTGAGGTTTCCATCATACGTTTCTTTGCATAATGTGTTTTCTGCTCTGGATAGCTAGGGACTCCAGTCTCAAACCTAGTCCTAGTAGACCATGTTTTCGCTAGATTTTACATCTAAAGAAAGCACCCTTTTGGGTTGGGATTTAACTCAGTGGTGTAGAGTGCTTGCCTAGCATCTGGGATCTATACCCAGTACTGCGAACAAAATTTAATACCTCCTTTGTTCTCTGGCAAGCCATTTGTAATTGTCAAATTAATCACTTATAAGGAAAGAACATAAAACCAAAAGTATAGGATTTTACCAGATAGGTGTGAAGTTATCTCTTGAAGTTTGGCTAAAAGATTACAGTTGAAGGTAATGGCAGAATAATTAAAAATTGGTCACAGCCCCCATCACACTGAAGTATTTTTGTTGGTAATCTTAGGAAGCTGTATTAGGAATGTGGTCTTTGTTAGTAATGCTAGTAAATCTCACTTTTAGGGCAATTAGTGCACGAAATGCTTAGGTTAATATTGGTCTTAAATGTGATGGTCATTAGTCCTGGTGCATTGGAAGTTTTTATACTTAGGTTTTGAAAGATTCCTGGGCAAACAAGCTTTGAATTTTACATTCAACAGAGTTGGACTTAGGGAACCCTGTTTGTTCCCATGGTTCCTTCCATGTTAGGGCTGGCATATGTGTTCACATACAGATTAATTGGTCTGACACTAAACCAGTGTTTTTTTTAGGCCAGTACCCTCCCCTTTTTAAACATTGGATGCGTGCAACTTTTGTTCCAACAATATTTGTACTTGCTGAGCTGAGTCATGATGATGTCTTGGCCTTGTTTTGGTATGGCCAAGTATCAAGGTTGGCTATTGAAAGGGAATATTTATTCTTTCAATATGCAATTTTAGGAAAGGGAGATAAATTTCAAGTTTTGTTGTAAGGTATGGAATATAGAGTAGTGGATCCTGTAAATTCAGATTTATGATTAGGTGACAAGTTGGCATTGAGATTGTCCTATTCCCTGATCAAACTGAATAAAAGCTTTTTAAACAAAATACAAACTCTTCAATTAAGTCTTGATATGTATGATTTTGAGAATCTACACTACGTAATTTACGTGGTTTATCAAGAATCTGAAGGGGAAATGAGAATGTACTTTTTTACTTGGGCTTTGGAGTTGAGATTTTAATTCGGTCCTTAAGGTCTATTAGTTCACCAGATAGTTCTATTCTAGCTGGATATGATGGTGCATATCTGCTATCCATCTGTGTGAGAGGCTACCATAGGAGGATTTTGAGACCAACCTCAGCAATTTGATTTTTAGGTCTTAAGAGGGGGTTGGAACTTAGTTCTATGGTAATGCCCCTGGATTAAATCTCCAGTAGTGCAAAATGACAAAAATCTATACAGAACTAAACCAAGTTTGAATAACTAGGGGGGTGGGGGTAAAAATGAAATTGAAGTAACCTGTGATAACCCACACAGTTAAATAAGCTTTCTGAATTGTTCCAAGTTCTGTGTTAGTTGTTAAGCAGAATTTCTTGTTAGCAACTTAATATTCCAGTCTTAAAGCCATTTTAACAATTTAAGATATTAGAGTTTGGTAATACTAATGTGGATAAGCAGAGCCTCTGCCCACCCACCCATCACTATCCAGTGCATCATTTCATGATAGTGGCAGAGGTCTTTTTCTAATCTTCATAAAATTTAAGGGCATTTCTTTAGTCATTAACCACTTAATTACTGATTTAATTGGTTGTAATTAAAGTAACATAAGCAATTTTTAGTTAAAAGTTATGTGAATGCATTATACACCATCCAAATTGATTTTAGTCTTGAGCAAAATTAAAAAATGTAATTCTCTGAAAATCTCCCAAACTTCAGCTTCATAGGCCTGTCATCTATTCTACTATGGCCTCAACATTTTGTGCAAAAGCAACATTAAAAAAAACACAAAACAAACAAACAAAAAAACGGGGTTGGGGTTATGGCTCAGCGGTAGAGCGCTTGCCTCGCATGTGCAAGGCCATGAATTTGATCCTCAGCACCACATAAAAGTAAATAAATAAAATAAAAATATTTTAAAAAAATTTCTTGGGAAAAGACCCCCCAAGTCTTTGAATATGCATTGCTTTACAATGGCCAGCTTGAGTGGAATTTCCACAAGATTTGAGTTGGAGTTGCTTACTATGTGTTAGGCACTGGGTTCAAACATTAGCACCACATTAAAAAAATAATAAAGGCATTGTGTCCATCTATAACTAAACATATTTTTAAAAAACTTGGTTCAGTAGCAAAAAATACACTGACTTCTCAACTGCTACTTTATATACACCATAGAAAAGGATATAGTGGTGTTTTGATCATTACAGGACAATGTTAAACACTAAACATTGTGAGGACTTTTGTGCTGTTAAGTGGCAATTTCATTTTGTTTTACCCGCCTACCAGTATCTATCTGTGAGGATGGCATATTGATCTTGGTGATGAGATTGAGGGTGTATTTTTAAAAAGTTTATACAATAGTCTCTTGTTCAAATCTAGAAATTTCTAATGAAATATTCCAAGATTTTTCTCAAAGAGCAAAGCAAGTTAAAAATGTTAGAACACTACTATAGACCAAGTTTTCTCTTGTCAATCTACTTTTGAGAATCTGACCAAAAATAAATTGTATAAGTGAAAAAAATATTTTAAATTTAGTTTCAGGGAAACTGTAGACATCTTTAAAAGCCAGCTGGTTTAAAAGGGTATAGAACTGTTGGCTTTTATATCCTTTTTTTAAAAAGGGTATAGAATTGTTGGTAACTGACTAAAATTTACTGAATTTGGTGAGGTTGCACAAAGTAGATGCTCTGTACTTGATTATTTAGTTGGCTGATAAACACACACATGAATGATTGACTGTAGACAATAGGATGGTCAACCCCACCACCGAAGGTCCTCAAAACCATGAAGCCCTGATTTTCAAGTTGGGAGAGTTAGTTAACATCAACTCAGATTATATTTTTGAATTTATTAAACTCCTATTAAACAATGAGGTATATCTAAGTCCAAGATTTTCAGCTGAAGAGTTTACCACTTCTGGGAATGCCCTTTTTAAGCAGTAATGTTTAATATGCTTGGTTTCTGAGATCTTTTGTAGGAAAACAGCATTGTATATCAATGGGTCCATTCCTCTATTGAGATGAGCCTGGATAATATGGAGCAACTACTTGTTCTCATGAAAGATCAGTCCTGTGAGATTCACTGATTAATATTTAGATTGCTCTTGAACCTCAGACACTCAGGGCAAGAATGTGAATAGTAAGGGGGTGGGTAAGTGGTAGTTTAAATATTTTCTCCCTATAGATGATATTTTGAATGGTTTGTTGTATATATTGCTTTGCCTATGTGATGACATTAATCAGGTATATACCTCTCAATCAGAACTTAATTTGATAATCAGAAGCATACTAGCCCAAATCAAAGAAATAATACTTGTTAGCCTGTGCAGATTTTTCTTATGTGATTTCTACCACACTTCTAAAATACTGAAAATGAGTCCAAAAATTTTATTACTATTAAGAATTTTTAGAACTATGCTTACCACAATTTTGGGAATATGGAAAAGGAATTTTTTGAATAAATATTTCTTTTAATAATCTGAAAAAGTGTATTTTAAAATACTTGGGGTATGGAATTGTTATGATTTTTAAAAATCATATATTTCAATGACATATCAAAACCTCAAGTCAAAAACTTATCTCATTTAATGTACATCTATTTTTTCAATACTTATTCCTTATAATGCATGTACACATAGGTCTTAGAGTTTGTCAAAATTAAGACTGCACCTGTAATTCCAGCCACTCATGAGGGAGCAGTGGGAGGATCTTGTGTTCTGGGCAACACAGACCCTATTTCAAAGAAACAAAAATGAGCCTTGTGGCTCAGGAGGCTAAAACAGGAAGATTGCAATTTCAAAAGCCAGCTTCAGCATTTTAGCAAGGCCCTAAGCAACTTAGCAAGACCCTGTCTCTAAATAAAATATGAAAATGGGCTGGAGTTATGGCTCAGTGGTTAAGCACGTGAACATTCAATCCCCAGAACAAGGGGTGGGGGAGGTTGGGGGAATTATGTGTTCTTTTAATAAACAAGTGGAGATTCTTAAACAGGAAAAATACAGACATTACCGTTTTATTGACTAACAGTTTTGGAAAAGTATGCAAACTTTTAGTATAATTTAAAAACAAAGACTGGTTAATTATTAACTTCTTTTGTTGCCAGGAGAAAGGAAAAAAAAAAGCATTATATGAAAATGTCAAAAGTTCTCAGAATTATTTTAGAAAACAGAAACCATTCCAAAGATTATATTAATAGGGTACAGTGATGCATGCCTTTAATCCCAGCTACTCAGGAGGTTAAGGCTGAAATTCAAGGCCAGCTTCAGCAACTTAGTGAGATCCTGTCTCACCTTTTATTTTGGGTTCAATTCCCAGTAAGAAAAAAATTATACCATATTTTTGTATTGATCATTACATATTCATATGCATTATCACAGTCCATTAGTGTAAGTGAGTGTATACTCATGTGTACATGAATACCTATGTAAAACAAAAGGCATTTACTTTATCATCTCCTCTGGCCTTTGCTGAGGCTGGCTTTGAACAGATTCAGCCTCTGGAGCCACTAGGATTATAGGCATGCGCCTGGCGGCATTTACTTTTATTGTGTACATTCTTGCTTTTGCTTACAACTGTGGCCTAGGTAATTCAAAACAATACTTCTGAAGACAATTAAGAAGAAGGGCGAAGTATTTTTTTTTTTAAACTGGAAAGCACTAGAGAACTAAAAAGATGAGAAATTCGCCTGACAAAAACCTAGAAGCTCAAAACCCATATAAGCCTAGAACTTTTGATGACCCTATAAGGACAAATGACACAGAAGTAAAAAAAAAAAAATGTAGATTCAACTCCAGATGGGGTCTCTGATGCCATTATTATCCCATTAAAGGGGTCTACAGAGCCACATGCTAAAGGGATTACCCAGTTTCCTTACCTAAATAATTCAGAGAATTTCAATCACAGAACTAAGGTGAGAATAGTCAAGGCCTTAGTTGCCTGCCAGAAGTAAATAAAAATCATTTCTTAAAGAAGGTACTATCTTAGCTGAGGCTGATATAATAAAATACCATAAGCTACATAGGTTAAATAAATTTGTTTATTACAATTCTGGGGTATAGAATGAGATCAGGGTACTGGCATGATCAGGTGAGGGCTGCCTTGGCTTTTAGACAGCTGCCTTTTTCTGTATATATAAGGTAGAGGAGTGGGGTAGGCAGGGGAAAACATAAGATCAAGCACCCTCTGGTCTCTTATAAGGGAACTATTCCCATCATGAGCAATCTACCTTCATGACCTCATCAAAACCTAACTACCTACCAAAGGACTCATTACATTGGGGTTAGGATTTCAGTATATCAATTTTGGGTGGATACATTCAGTTCAGTTCATAACAAGTACTGCTATAATTTTGATTTTATGTGTGTCCCCCAATAGTTTGTATGTTAAGAAGTTGGTCCTCAGTGTGGCAATGTTGGGAAATGGAAGAAACTAACAAGTGGTGTTCAGTGCAAGATAATTAGATCCTTGGAGATGCTGTCCCCACAAGGGATTAATGTTAATTCTTAAGGGACCCCAATTAATTCCCTCAAGGGTGAGTTATAAAAGATTAAGACTGGCCCCTCCCTAATCTCTGGTACCATGTGACCACGTGTACTCCTGCCATTTTATCTGCCATGAGGCTCTCACAGAGCTCAACAGAAGCCAGCTCTTGTATCTCCATACAGAGCTAAATAAACCTCTTTTCTTTACATTAACCAGCTTCAGGCATTTTGCTGTAACAATGGAAAATGGGCTAATACCAGTAACAAACAAACTTCCTTCCTTCCTTCCCTGTCCTCTTTGCTCAGTATTGAACTCAAAGCCTTGAGCATGCTGAACATGTACTCTATCTCTGAACCAATCCAGTTGCTTTTTACATCCTTAGATTTCTGATTGTTTCTACAAATAATTTCTCAAATAGAATGAGCAACACATGATAAATAAAAAGCCATCATAGGATGGAGGTGTAGCTGAGTGGTAGAGTGCTTGCCTAGCATGTGTTGGGGTCAATTCCCAACACCACAAAAAGAAATAAATTTAATCTAAAAACTCACCACAAAACAGCACAATAAACAAATCTAGGAAGTATCAGACACACATACTTGTGTTGAAATAAAATAGATTTGAAACTCTTTTCAGATTAAAATACAAGTTTGAAAGTATCTTCAAAATATAAAAGAAACACAGTAGATGGGAGAAAAATATAAAAAAGAACTTATACAAATACAACTGCAACAAAAAACAAAAGATAAATGGGCATAGTGGCACACGCCTATAGTCCCAGCTACATGCTGAGACCGAGGCAGGAGGATCACTTCAGCACATGAGGTCAAAGCTAGTGTGGGCAAAAGAGTGAGATTCTATCTCAAAACAAAAACAAAACACAAAAAAGCAAAACATCAATGGATTTAACAATACATTAGAGGCAACTAAGTTATTTAAGTGAAAGAGAAATGAGAATAAAGCATCTGAACATAACAGAAAGTAAAAAACATGAAAATTGCCATAAAGAACTAAACTTGAAAAGTTATAGTTCCTAAGTTCCTCGACTGTCAACTTGATTGGATTAAGAGATGCCTAGGAAATTAGTAAAGTACACTTCTGGGTCTGTCTGAGGGTGTTGCCAGAGACAACTGGCATGTGGAATAGCAAATTGAAGGGCAAGGTCCACTTAAGTGGGCTGTAGCATCCAATAAGCTGGGGGCTTGGATGGAACCAAAGTGGGAAGAGGAGGTCTGCCAGCATGTACAGCCTCTGTTCTTCTTGAGTGGGTGCCCTGATTACTGCTATCATTGCCCAAAGATATTAGATTCCAGCTTCTTTAATTCTCCCAATGTGGACTCATATCCATGACTCTCAGGCTTCCAGGACTTCAGTCTTGGACTGGAGTTGCATCATTGCTCCTCTTGTTCTGAGGCTCCAGCTTCTTGGACTGAACAGCTACTGCTTTTCTCTGGGTCTCCACAGTGCAGCTAGCCATTGTGGGACTATCTAGCCTCTGATCATGTAAGCTAACCTAATAAATTCCCCTTTAAAATTATATATGTTCTATTGGTTCTGTTCCTCTAGAGAACTCTAATACAATAAGTATAATGTGAAACTGGAGTTTTAGAAGAAGAAAAGGAATAAAAGACCATACTCAGAGACAATGGCTAAAATTTTTGCAGAAGTGACAAAGGATATAGACTCAATATATCCAACAAATGAATCAGGAAAAATAAAGAGAAATTACATGAAGACACATTTATGGTGATAAAAATATTTCATAACAAAAATCTTAAGACCCATCTACAAGTAATGAGGAAATACAAGAAAGAGAGGCACATGTTAAACAAGGGTGCAACCATCCAAATCTATAATATGGAAAAATGCATGGCAAAAATATCCCATTTCTTCTACAAGCAAATAGAATGAAAATTCGTGGAGAGTGTATGGGGCTTTGACACTTATGGTAAGGAACATTTATCATGGCTATCAAGAATCTAAAGTGAAAATCATTTTTCTTTTATTATAACATTGTACAGTTTCATGAAAAATAGGGATTACCTCCCATGTTTGGGAAACCCCTTCCAATAGAGCAGAGATATGTGAAATCAGCTCTGCACTAAAATCAGAATTCTGCATTGTACTTTGAGCCAGTAGTTAGTGAAGCAAAGAAGCAAGGATTAATAAATTAATAAATGCTGTGACAGGTGGCAGGCAAGGTGGCAACCACTTTGTACAGAAGCAGAGATTCTATCAGCTATACCCAGTATACAGCATTGATGCTATCAATGTTGAAAGCAGCTGCATGTGGGTGTAACAAGAGCAGCAGCAGAAGAAACTGGTGCCTTTATGGACCCAGTTTTGTGCTACGATTTGTTTTTGTTCGTGCTGAAAATTGAACTCAGGGGCACTTTACCACTGAGCTACATTCCTGGTCTTTCTTATTTACTTTAAGACAGGATCTTCCTAAGTTGCTGAGGGTCTAAGTTGCTGAGGCTGGCCCTGAAATTGCAATCCTCCTGCCTCAGCCTCCTGAGTCACTGGGATTATAAGTGCAGCACTGCATCTAGCTGTGATGATGTTTTAAAAAAATCTTTTGTTTTTTTTTTTAATATTTATTTTTTAGTTTTTGGCAGACACAACATCTTTGTATGTGGTGCTAAGGATCGAACCCGGGCTGCACGCATGCCAGGCGAGCACGCTACCGCTTGAGCCACATTCCCAGCCCTTAAAAAAAATCTTTAAAAATATACATACATACACACACAAGCTCACACACACACACACACACACACACATATATTCTAGTTGCAGAGGGACACAATACCTTTAATTAATTAATTAATTAATTTTTGTAGTGCTGAGGATCAAACCCAGTGCTCACGCATGCTAGGCAAGCACTCCATCCCAGCCCTGTGATGTGATTTTGAAGAGTTCCTGGGTGAGAGTTCTGAAGTGTGGCTTTCTAACCTTTCCTGGGGAGCTTGAAACACCAAAATAGTCTTATTAAATTTACTTTTGGCTCAATTAAAAAAAATAACAAAAACAAAAAAATGAAGAATGAAGATAAAGATAAAATTATCTAAGAAGAAAAAGGAAGAAGAGGAAGTCTATAAATGGATTAAGAATTAAAAAAATCTAGAAAAAGGAAGAAGAGGAAGTCTATAAATGGATTAAGAATTAAAAAAATCTATCAACCACATAATATGTACATCTGTATGGTACTCAGATTCAAACAAATTTACCATTAAAAAAAAAACAACCATGGAAATAATAAAGATTGACTAGGTGTTTGATAATATTAAAATTATTAAATTTAGGTGTGATGTAGTATTTTATTAAAGATACTGAAATTCCTCATGACTGTCAATGATTCTAGAAATGTGCTCCTAAGTAAATAAGGTTATAGTTAAGATGAAAAGGAAAAATCAGCCTTATAACTGTTGAAGACAGTCTATTTCATCATACTTAAATCTACAAATATATGAAAGTTTCCATAATAAAACATTCAGGCAAAATAAAAAATAAACTAATCTCATGAGAATCTTAAATAAGACTGATACGAAAATTCAAGTGTCTAATAAATTAAATACTAATAATTTTTAATGTAATGGCATTGCACAAACATGGTCTATGAAACTGTTGAATAAACTATGTTATTGACAGATGTTTTGTTTTAAAAAAAAAAAGTGCAAGGGACCAAAAATCTGCTCCATAAAAGCAATGAGGACAAGTAGCATAAATTGTCATATTCAACATTTTCAGAATCCTGGAAAGTAAAGTCTTGCAGCAACATGAGAAATGTTTTCTTCAAAAAATGGCTTTATTTCAATAAGAACAAAAAATTTGTGACATTTTAACAATAGTGTGAAAACCACCAGATGTTTATGCACCATTAGGGCAATTCAATGAAAACAGCTTGATCAAAGTTGCCTTTATTTCACCTGACTCAGACCTTACTCTATAAAAAAGCCATATCCTTATTTTGTTTCTCAGATACAGGCAGTGTTAATTGTTTAACATCACACTGTCTGAGGTGGAAGTACAAGTTGGGGCAAATTAGAGGCTAACAAAAAACTTTAAAGGAAAAAAAACTGGGAATAAATGATCCACATTGAGGGCTTTGAAAGCTCCAACATAATCCTGGGAATCTAGAAGGCCACATAATGGGCAGAATTATATAGATGTCCAGAAAATAACCGAGAAGGGCTAATCTCTCACTGCTGCTTACCTACATGAGTAGGAAGAAAAAACTAAGGTAGAGTTGTAAAGAAACTGCTGAAGCATCAAAGCCATGCTCCAGCACACTCTGAGTTCCCCAGCAAAGGCTTGGAAACTACTGCTTCAAAGCAAGATACACTAAACATTTAAAGAGAATACATTAAGAAAAACTGGCAAAATTCAAGTTTTAAGACAATAAAATGCCACTTTTAATAGTGAATAAAACAACTAGGCAGAAAATCAACAGAACACTTAAGTGATACCATAAACCAACCAGATCTAACAGACATCTATCTAGGGAACAATTCTCCCAAAAACAGAATACAAATTCAACTACACATGCAATATTTCCAGCAAAAGCTCTATTCTAGATCATGAATCAAGCCTCAATAAATTTAGAAAGAATAAAATGAAAACCTAATAACAAAAGGAAATTTGGGAAATTCATAATTATGTGGAAGATAAAATGTGCTCCAAAATGGCAAAAAGTAAAAAAAATATAGAACATTAGAAAGTAATATATGAGATGAATAAAAAATAATATAGCTTGTGAAAATAACAAGAGGTGGCTCAATCATTTCAGAGAGGAAAATTTATAGCTGTAAATGCTTATACTATAAAAAGAAGTACTCAGTGCAGTGACCCTTGCTTGTAATCCCAGCTACTTGAGAGGCTAAGACGGGAGGATCACAAATTTCAAAGCAAGCCTGGGCAATTAAGCAAGACCCTGTTTCAAAATAAAAAATAAAAAGGGCTGGGAATATAACTCGGTGGTAGAGGATGCCTGGGTTAAATCCCCAGTACTGAAAAACAGGAGAAAGAGACACCAGATTGATCTTTCTCTCTTTTTCTGAGTGCGCGCGCGATGAAGAGGAGGGAAAGGGAGGAAATAGCTCTTGAAAACAGAGAGATGCAGTTGTTCAAAAGCCAGAAAAAGAGGTCTCATAAGAACTCAATCCTGTGAACACCTTGATGTTGGACTTTTCTTCAGAACTGTGAGAAAAAAATGTTATGTGGTTTAGGCCATCCAGTCTATATTTTTTTGGTGGCTTGAGAAGACTAATATAGATGGAACTTCCTCAAGCTAATAAGGACTCTCTTTAAAAAATTCCATATTTAACATTACACTGATGAAAGACTAAATGCTACCCCTTAAGATGAGGAATTGAACAAGGATATTCACTCTTGCTACTTCTGTTTAACATTGTACTGTACATTCTGATTGACATAAAACTCTATTTGAAGAAATGTTCCAGTATACAGAAAATCATGAGTTCAGCAAGGTTGAATGGTACAAAATCAAAGTACAAAAATCATTTTTATTTCTATATACTGGCAATGAACAACCCAAAAATAAATTAAGAAGCATCAGAAAGAATGTAATCAGTAATACTGAGGGATTAACTGAACTAAAGTGTTCAAGACCCGAATATTTAAAACATAAAAAAAAAATGCCTAAATAAATGGAAAAATATCCCATATCCATGGATTTGGGACTAATATTATAAAATCAGCAATACTCTCCAACTTGATCTACAGATTCAATGCAAACACTACTAGAATGTCAGCTGGACATTTTTCAGCTATTGACAAACTGGCTGGGGAGTGACAGAGAGCTTTTCTAGCATATATAAGGACCTGGGCTCAATCCCCAGCACCCCCCCCCCCCCCACACACACACCAGCACCAAAAAAAAAGTCCATATAGAAACTTATATGCAAATGTTCATAGCAACGTTATTCATAATAGTGCAAAAAACAACCCAAATATTCACCAACTGATGAAGGGAGAAACAAAATAAAGGAATATTATTTGGTCATTAATAAGGAATAAATTACTGATATATTATACAACATGAATCAAACTTTTTGTTTTGCTGTACTGGGGATTGAACCCAGGGATAGTCTACCACTAAACTATATCCCCAGCCTTTCTTGAGGCAGCCATCTCACTAAGTTGCCCAGGTTGGCCTTGAACTTGCAATCCTTCTGGATCACTGAGATGATGAGAGCATGCCACCACACCTGAATGGATGTCTTTTTATGAAAAATAAAAAGGGTGGGCTGGAGAAGTAGTTCAGTGGTATAGAACTTCCCAAATATGTATAAGGCCTTGGGCTTGATCACCAGTAGAACAACAACAACAAGAGACACATTCATCTTATGTAAAATATAATCCTTTATTGAAGATAGATTCAAAATAAATAACTATGAAAAGACAATTTTTAAACAGACAATAGGGAAATTTGCATATGGACATGAGAGTGATATTTAGTTATTTTTAAAAGAATTTCTTACCAGTTAAATATACATACAAAAATACTTGTGGTAAAATGAGATAGTATGTGGTATTTATAGATAAAAAGGATAAGACAGGAATAATGTTGACAATCTTTAAAGGTATGAGATGGGTACATGAATTCCCTATATAATTGGATTATTTCTAGTTCAACGTACATATAGAAACTTTAATTAAATTTTGAAAAATAATGAGCATAAAAACAAGTATTTGGAAAGAGAAATATTACTTCTGAAGGATCAACAATAAAGCTTATACCTGTCTTTTGAATAAAAACTGCAGAAGCCAGAGAACAGTAGAAAGATTGTGGAATGTGCTGAAAGAGAATAATTCCAACTAAAAATTCCCTAAAAGCCAAAATTCTAAACATCCACTAAAGACTAAACACTTTGAACCCAGTAATAAGAATATTCCTTATTTCGTTCTTTTTTTTTTTTTTTTTTTTTTAGAACTGTGAATTGAACCCAGGGGTGCTTTACCACTAAGTTGTAATCCCAGCCCTTTTTAAAATATTTTGAAATAGGATCTCACTAAGTTGCCAGGCTGGCCTCAAACTTGCCATCCTCCTGCCTCAGCCTCGCAAGCCAATGGGATTACAGAAGCACACTACTCCTTATTCTTTTTCATTACAGTAATTCTTGTATGTTTTGAAAACTAGTATAATTTTATGCCAATTGACATATTATTCTTCAAATGACTGAATAATTTGCAGAGCTATTTAAATAAGTTATTGTACTAAATTGCTTTCATTTTATTTGCTAACATCAGTCCTGACATTTTTCTCTAGCTTAAGAGATACGTAAGGGAACTTTAAAGCTCTTTTATGAAGATGAGATGCGTCTTGGCTTCTCAAGTAGCTGGGATTAAAAATAAGCTCTTTTATTATGATGATGCGTCTGTACATTAAATTTTTTTTCAGTGCTGGGAATCTAACCCAGGGCCTCATGCATGCCAAGTACTTTATACTGAGCCACATCCCCAGCCCCTGCTTTCTGTATATTTTAATACAACTAAACTAATTAGTAGTTTCTAAAGTACAAAAGGCATTTGATTTTTTAACTTTAAAATCTGTTCCTGAAGTAGGGTATTATATCAATTTGACCATTCAGAATACTTTACATACCAATATTTGTTCTTTGCATTAGCCACAATGTAGATAGCTACTACATTATATAGAAACTACTTAAGTATGTGGAAAAATTAGATTAGTAATATACTAGGCTGTCTAGTACAGTTAAAACATTCTGGATGACCAAAAATGGAATCGCTCATTATCTTTTCATGTATTTCCAAGAAAGAGATGCAGAGACTTAATCTTTTATCAAATTAAACACAAACATTGTGTCAGGAATGGTGATACATACCTTTAATCCCAGCTACTTGAGAGGCCAAGACTCCATCTTAAAATAAAAAAATAAAAAGAGCTAAGGACGTAGCTCAGTGATATATCTCTTTTGCTCTTTCTATTTGTTCATTTTTTGTAGTGCCAAGGATTTGAACCCAGGGCCTCACCATGCTAGGTAAGCATTCTACCACTGGGCTACATCCCTAGCCATAATGCCTTTTTTTTTTTTTTTTTTTTGGTGGTACCAGGGATTGAACCCAGGGGACACTTAACCACTGAGCCACATCCCCAGCCCTTTTTGTATCTTATTAGAGACAGGTTCTCACTGAGTTGCTTAGGGCCTTGCTAAATTGCTGAGGGTGGCTTTGAATTTACGATTCTTTTGCCTCAGCCTCCAAGCTGCTGGAATTACAGGTGTGCACCACTGTGGCTGGCTTCGTAACACCTCTTCTATGTCATTAAAGACTTCAAATATTGGCCCAAGAAAACTTAGAAAAAAATATTTTCAATTAATAAAATAAAAAAAATACAAACTAAAAATTGAAGAACAAAGTATTTGGACAAAATGTAGATATGAATAATCTAAATTTGAGCTGGGAAAGTCTGATTTGGTAGAAATACTTGTCACAAAAAGAAAATTCAGAGGCAAAATCTTCAAGTTACCTTGAAGATATAAGGAAGCTTCAAAAAAAAAAAAAGAAATGTAATTAAATATTTCAGACACTTTTTATTTTTAAAAGTTAAAAATGGTAGAACTGGGGATACTGTTCAGTGCATGTGAAAAGCCTTAGGCTGGTTCCCAGTACCATTAAAAAAAAAAAAAAAAAAAAGCAAAAGCAAAAATTTTTAGAAATCAGGAAAAATTAAACAAATCTTGTTGACCTAATCCACCTCTCTCAAAAGCCCAATAAATTAAATAAACAAAACTGAAGCTATTGAAAAAGTTGAGTAATATAATAAGCAAGCTTGATTTAAAGAAACAATTATTTTCCCTAACCTATCAAGTCTCCATGTAGGTTGGGACTCTAGTGCAGGACCATCTCAAGTTTGAGGCCAGCATCAGCAATTCAGCAAGGGCCCTAAGCAATTTAGCAAGACCCTGTCTCAAAATTAAAAAAAATAAAAATAGATGTAGTGCAGTGGTAAAGCATCCCTGGGTTCAATCCCCCCTAGCCCCATATCCCCCAGGGATAAAAAGGACTCTGGATAGCGTATTTTGGGTAAGGTCAAACCCTGCTAAACATATTCACCTGCTAAAACTGTTTAATTCTCACAATAATCCTGATGAAAGAAATCCAGTTAGTTTAGATTTTGCTAAAATCATAGACTAGAAACTTTGCTGCTTGAAATTGTATCAGGAAGTACAAATGTTTAAGAGAGTGTTTTCATTGCTGTGACTTAAGGACCCAATCAGATCAATTGTAGAGAAGGAAAAGTTTATTTGAGGGCTCAAGATTTCAGAGGTCTCCATCCACAGACAATAGGCTCCATACCCTGGGGCTTGAGGTGAGGCCGAACATCATGGTGGAGTGTGGGGCAGAGGGAAGCAGCTCAAAAGGTGATCAGAAAACAGACTCCACCCTCCAGATGCAAATATTTACCCCAAAGCCACTCCCCCAATGTTCCTTCCTCCTCCAGCTATTCACTTCAGTTACAGCTCAGTTAATCCAGATCAGGGGATTAATTCACTGATTAGGTTAAGACTTTCACAGTTCAATCATTTCTCATCTGAACCTTTTTGCATTTTCTGTCTGCCCCCCGCCCAAAGTTTTTTAGGGACACCTCACATACAAACTTTAACAATGAAATATCCCACTTTTGGCTGGACAATCTAAGGTACAAAGAAGCAAATTTGATTTCCAATCCAAGTGCAGAGCTTTCAAAGAGGTTTCTGAAGATGACATTCCACCTTCCCCTTTAACTTTATAGTTTCCAAGAAAACAGGAGCCTATATATTGTGGCCCAGACCTAATTTTGTCTCCCTTTATGTGCTACCCTGCTTTGCTTTGATCCTATCAAAGCATTGCTTCATTTAAAAACTTCACCTAGATGTTACCCTTCCCTCAATCCTGTAACTTGTCATTTATTTTGGTTGGTAAGACTTCTCATAGTTTCTCTTATGTAGAATCTCTTTTGTTGCAATATGTTAGTAAATCTCACTTTCTTTGAGTACAGGTTTGTCTCTGATAGTCTCAGTCTCACTGAGCTTGAATAATAACCATGAAGAATGGCCATGAACTAACACCCTGACTCAGTAATGATTAAGCACATGAGGGCTTTAGTCTCCCCTATAGGTCTGTCTTTGAAGGCATGGGTTTTGACTGGATCTAGACTTTTAGTATCTTTTTAGCCTTTCAGAGTTATACTAATTTCTTTTTGCAGTGTGGATTGAACCCAAGATCTTGTGTATGCTAGAGAAGTGCTCTACCACGGAGCTACACCCCCAGCCCTCAGATAGTTTTTAATCACCAAAAGTCTATTAATTCTTTGAATTTCTGGCATCCTCTAGAATAATTTTGACAAAAAAAATTTTTCCCTCTCACTTTTAAGTTCCTAGTAATAACTGTTCCCCATTACTATAGTTTTAAATGTTTAGTAACTATGTCTTAAGCTTTTAAAATTATGACTTCTATTATCTTGTCTTCTGATAATTCTAAACTTTGTCTTTACCACGTTAGGCCCCAAATTCAGAATAACAATGTCTGGATGCCTTTTATCCTTAAAATATATTTGGGTTCCCTAAAAGCCATTTTAGGGAACCCAAATATTTGCTCTTTCACCTTATAAAAAAGAAGAGTAAGGAGTTTAGGGATTTTTCAAACTAGGTGTTTTTGGTATTGGGGAGTGAACCCAGGGGTGCTTTACCACTGAGCCACATCCCCAGTCCTCTTTATATTTAGACACAAGGTCTCCCTGAGTTGCTTAGTTCCTCACTAAGTTGCTGAGGCTGGCTTTGAATTCTCAATCCTCATGTCTCAACATCCCGAACCGGATGTTTCCTACTCTTCTGAAGGAGAGGAGAAATGTGCCAGTCCTCTTAGCACACCTGGAAGTCCTTGTGAAGATGTGTTATGGAGTTATGTGCTTGACTTTATTAACTGAGGATACACCTCAGTGATGATTGTAATGAGTCAGGATTTTCCAGAGAAACAGAAACAATGGTCCTGAATTGCTTAGGGTCTCGCTAAGTTTCTGAGGCTGGCTTTGAACTCATGATCCTCCTGCCTCTGCCTCCCCAGCCACTAGGATTACAGGTGTGCACCTTCACACCCAGCTACTTCTCCAGTCTTTTTTATTTTTATTTTGAGGTAAGTCTTAGTTGCTCTTAAGCAGTCTTGCTAAATTGCTGAGGCTGGTCGTGAACTCGTAATCCTCCTGTCTTGGCCTTCTGAGTAACTGGGATAACAGGTCTGTACTACCACACCGGGTGTATTTTATATATATATACACATATACACACACATACATACATACATATATATAATTTTTAATGAGAAAAAAGTGGAGAAAACTTTTATACTTTATTAATATTCTATAGAGCGTACATTACTTTGGAGAAAGGACTTATACATAGAAGGATTATGGGAATCTGGAATCAATAAAAACTAGTGTGTGGAGGACAGGGGTTATTAGGAAGAATAAAAGAAAACTCAAATTTTTTCACAGGAAAATGAGTCAGATAATTGCTCTGGATACAACAAAGAGCCAGTTAACAATATAATACTTCTGGGATGAAAGGAAGAAGAAAAAATGAACACCCAGCAGTTATCCTGGCAGCACTTATCAGGGATGGCTAAAATAAAGATCCCTGAAAATTCTAGTCTGGAAATATAAGCAGATCATTTTATCTAGTCAGAACTCAAATTTTCATTTACTTTTTTGAGTTTAGAAGAGGGATCTTCTTAAAATCACCAAAGCTCTGGAGAGCTTTTTTCCTGCCTTGATTTACTATGTTTTATTTTTAAAAAAGAATTTGATTCTAGATCGTATGCAGTGGAGAAAAAGGGATAGAGGCATATTAGCACAATTAATCATACAACATGTGGCCTTTTGTTACCGGATTTTTTTCACTTAGTGTAATGTTTTCCACATTCACCCATGCTGTAGCACATATCAGTATTTTATTCCTTTTTATTGCTAACAATCCATTGTAGTGTGCAAAAAAGCATTAACATCACAATTCTGAGATAGGTAACCTAAGAAAGGCCTGTTTAATTGTCTGTGACTAGTATCCAGGAAGTAGGATTTTGGAAGATTCCCACCGTTCTCTATGGTTTGTTCCGCAGCAACTCATTGTGTAAGCTCTGCTTATTGCTGTTCACCTGCTTTCATTCTGGGAGTGTGAATCTTGGTATTAGTGTTAGACAGAGGGTGCCAATCCGGATAAAGATCTTAGGCATGGAGTTTAGGATGAAGTTTCCCCAGTAGATAACATTTCACACATTATCATATCTCATTCCTGGAAGTTTTAAGTTCATCCTGTGTGACTCCACTGAGGGAGGACTCTTGGAAGTTTTTGCCTGGTTTCCTCTTGACTTTGCTCCATTATAACTTTCCCCTTTGGTTTAAAGTACTGGTGATTGGACACGGGGTGCTCTACCATTGAGCTATATCCCTAGTCCTCATTAAACTGCCCAGGCTGGTCTCGAACTTGTGATCCTTCTACCTTGGCCTTTGAAGTAGCCAGGATTACAGGTGTTGACTGCACTTTCTTTTCCCCCCAGTTCTGGGGGTTGAACCCAGGGATCACCCAGGCTGGCCTCAAACTTTTGACTCTCTTGCTCAGTCTCCAGTCACTAGAATTAACAGGCGAGCACCACCATACCCAGCAAATAATATTATACTTTTTTCCTCCCTTATATGAACTTAGGGTTGGGCTGGATAGGCCTCACTAACCATAGCAAAATTATATGAATTTGTACCTCTGAAACATATGGATACTTTTTTTTTTTTTTTTGCTACCACTGAGATATATCCCCAGTCCCTGGATATACTTCATTTTACTTATTCATTCATTAATTGATGGACATTTTGGCTATTTCCACTTTTTGGCTATCAGAAATGTTGAAATGAACATTCATGCACAATTCTCCTGCAGACTTATGTTCTCATTTTTCTTGGGGGTACTCTGGATTGAACCCAAGATTGTTCTGCCTCTGATCTACATTCTCCATCTTTTCTAATTTTACTTTGAGACAGGGTCTCACCAAATTGCCCAGTGGTCCTTGAACTTGTGATCCTCCTGCCTCAGATTTCCCAGTAGCTGAGATTATCGGCATGCACCACTGCCTGATTTATTGGTTTCAGTTCTGAGGTCTTACATTGTCAACAAAGCCAAAGTGGTTATTTTAGGAAGGTAGTCCTATGAGTGACTTAGCTTTAATTTCACTGTTTTTTTTCAAATTGATTTCTTTTTTTTTTTTTTTTAAGTACCAGGGATTGAACCCAGGGATGCTTTACCACTGAGCCACATCCCCAGCTTTTTACTTGTTATAACCACATCCAAAGAAGATAAATCCTGCCAGAGATTTCTTGAGGGAGTAGCTCTCAGACCTTAGAAGTCAATCTCTACCAAGTCTTTTATTTCCTGGGCCTAGTGAATTTGCCCTTACACTTTCCCTAAGATCCTTCAGTTTCCTCCCCTGTCCACACTCCTAGCTAATGAAGACTTATTATCTGAGAAAAATAGAATGAATCAGAACTAATTATGTTTACCCCTAAATATACCAACGAACTTATATCTATATATACTCACATGATCTATATATATACTCACATGGTCTTCTTTCTACTCTACAGTGAGATGGAATTGTACTTCCTCTCATTTAAGTTCACATCCACCGGGAGGTTAAGGCAGGAGGATTGCAAGTTTGAGGCCAGCCTCAGGAACTTAGTGAGATCCTGCCTCAAACTAAAAAAATAAAAAGAATTGGGGTATCACTCAGGGGATGAGTAAACTCAACTCTGGGTTCAATCCCCAGTACCAAAACCAGAAAAAGGTTGGCATCTATAATCATCCTCCCACCTCCACACCACATCACCAGTTTTTCTTTTACTGGATCATGGCTATCATCATATAACCACAGTGCAATATGGAAGGAAAAAACCTAGGCCACTCAAATAAAGCCATTAAGTCACCTACATTGCCAGTCAGCCATAAAGTATCAGCAGATGAACAAAACCAAAAATTTAAAATAAAAAAATTTCACTTTCCAGTCCTTTTAAATAAATACTATGTCCTCTTTGAAAAATGTTTAAGCAATCTTTAAAAATAGTTTTCCAAATTGGCTAAACTATGGTCAACACCAAGAATACCATGTAATGTGTGTTCTGCTGGGATCTTCCAAGATTCAAGTCTAGTCATTCATTTAGAAGGAATGAGAGGCAATAGGTATGGGTCTTGAGGACAATCAGCATTCTCTTGTAAAGCAACTATTTCAGGAGAGCTCATTACAGGTTCTTAACGGAAAGGAAGGATAATCTCTACAGATCGCCAGATTCCTATTGTTGCCACAAATTTGGTAGCTTAAAATAATATAAACTTATTATTTTACACTTCTAGAGGTACCACAGGGCTGAATTAAAGTGTCTTAAGACTGCATTCTGGGCTAGGGATGTGGCTCAAGTGGTAGCGCGTTCGCCTGGCATGCATGCGGCCCGGGTTCGATCCTCAGCACCATATACAAAGATGCTGTGTCCGCCGAAAAAACTAAAAAATAAATATTAAAACTCTCTCAAAAAAAATTTTTAAAAAAGACTGCATTCTTTCTGGAGGCTTTAGAGAATTGCTTTCTTTGACCTATCCAGTTTCTAAAAGGAATCTATGTTCTTTGGCATGTGGCCTTGTATCCATCTTTAAAGCCAACAGTGTAGCATTTTCAGATCTCTGGGATATGACTCTGACCCTCCTGCCTTCTTCTTATAAGAACCCTCGTAATTATATTGGGTCCACTCAGATAATCCAGGATAATCTTAAGAACTTTAATCATATCTTGACAAGTCCCTTGTCAATAAAGGAACGTATTCATGGGTTTTGGGGATTAGGGCATGGATATTTTAGGGGACCATTATTTTGCTTACCATAGTAGAAGAGTTTTTGTACTCACAAGGAAGGCTTGGCAGAATTTTTTGTGTTACTGGGGATTATACTCAGGGCCTCGCACTTGCAAGGTAAATGCTCTACCACTTAATTACATCCCCAGCCCCCCACCCCACTCTTTAAAAAATTCTGACAGTGTCTGGTTAAGTTGCCCAGGCTGGCCTTCAACTTGCTATCCTCCTGTCTTAGTCTCCAATTAGCTGGGATTACAGGTCTGTGCCACTGAGCCTGGCTGACTTGGCAGAATCAAGCAGTTACTCCTGCTTAGTGGAAATCTGTCTAAACTCTAATATTCAGAATTCCACTTTTCCCTGATAAATATCTTAAGAGCTCATGCAAATATATGCAACTTGCTTTATATCTTAGCCACCTGTATGATCAACTTTTAAGTTTTTTCTTTTGAAATCTTAACTCTGTGACCTGAGCAAGGTATTTTATATTTTTCCAGGAAGGTAAGAAATTTTCTGGTGCCTCATCCAGGTTTTGATATAGGAATTTAAAGCTTTCAATGTATCATTTTCTTTCTCTAAGTTCTCCGGTGTACTTTCAAATACCCAAACCACTCCACAGTCCTTGTACCCTTTATTTCCACCATATTACCCCATTACAGCAACTTCTTGGGTCATCCAAGGTAATAATAAATTAACAATTTTGCCACTGTATGCCATCCAATGGACTACCAATGCCGTCACCATTTGCTATGAGGTCATTAATATGCTCAAACCTAATGGGATCAGACAACTATTCCCACCCTGAATATTCTCAGCCTCCTGAAAATCTATTACCTATAAATAGCTGTAGTGAGGAGAAAGTATTATGCAAGTATTATGGAATAGAGAGATTGACTGTAGCAACTAAGGGTTATGGATATAGGAGACACCAAAGGAATGAAGGTTTGGAATTACCACTGAAGTACTAGAGAACATTCACTAATGACTTTGGCTTGAAGGATTGTTGCAGATGGATAAGTTGGAACATTGATATGGAGGAGTCTGTGAAGCTGCCACTTATAGCCACCATGACCTCAAAGCAGTAGTTTGCAAAAAAGTCTGAGAAGTTATTGTGCTTGGATGCTACATATGCACAGTGGGAGTTTGTGGAGAGATCCGAGAAGAGCCACAATTTCCTGGGAAAAGTCTGTGAAGCTGCTACAATATCCGAGAATACAAGCTTTCCTTTTCTACCTTCCTGTTCTACTGGGAGTATGTACTATGGTCTGAATGTCTGTCTCCCCAAAATTCATATGCTAAAACCCTCACCTCCAAGGTGATGGTATTAGGAGGTCAGATCTTTGGGAGGTGATTAGATGAAGGCTCTATCCTCATGATTGGGAATAATACATACACATACATACATACACACACACACCTCTCTCTCTCTCTCTCCAGAGATCTCCTTTGTTCCTTCCACCATGTGAGGGTCTATGAGAAGATGCTGCCTATGAATTAGGAAGTGGGCCCTTACCAGATGCAGAATCTGCCAACACTTATATTGGACTCCCTAGTCTCCACAAGGGTGAGAAATAAATCCAGTCTTTGGTACAATATCTTATCACCGTAGTCTACATGGAATATGATATACCACATGTTGGCAAACTCTTAACTCAGAACCACAAAGGGAAGGAGATTCTGGAAAATGTTCCTGGCTTCTTCTCCTCTTTAATGCAGAGATAAAAAATAAGTGGATAGTAGTAATGTAAACTCAATAACCAACAGATCGGAATAGTTAGAATACTTCAGAGAAATAAAATGGCAAGTCACAATGGTTTAAGTGATAAAAGAGAATTTACCAAGTCTCATGCCTGTTTAGATGTAGAGATAGGAAGAAGTTGATCTCAAAGAATGTGACCAGGACCTATGATCCTCTCATGTCTCAGGAACTTTTTGTTGCTGTTTGATTCTTAGCTTTCTAGGTAAGAATCTTTGTGGGGCTGGGGATGTGGCTTAAGCGGTAGCGTGCTCGCCTGGCATGCGTGCGGCCCGGGTTCGATCCTCAGCATCACATAAAAAAAAGATGTTGTGTCCGCCAAAAACTATAAAATAAATATTAAAAAATTCTCTCTCTTAAAAAAAAAAAATCTTTGTGTAGCAAAATGGCTGCCAGTGGTTCCTCTACTTAGATGCTTCTGTTTGGGGGGTAGGAAGAGTGTTGCTTCACTTAAAATCAAGAGTTATTGGATATGATTGGCTGACTTAGGCTCTGTGCTCTTCCAGAAACAAACAATGTGACCAGGGATGAAAAGTTCATCTGATAAGCTGTTCCTTATGCCTTCACCCCTGCTCCACTGGTTTCTTCTACATTTTTGCTGAGAAGACAAAATTGATGTTGGGAGTCCCCAAACATCAAATGTCTATTATAGTAACCAAAATATCAAGGACATGAACTAGCGAACAGAAAAACCCTTCCTGTTATAGCCAGAGGTACTAACTGATATGTGTCACTATTTTCAAAGTATTACTTTTGAACAACTGTACTAAGTCTAAGAGCCTAAGAACTCTTAACCATGGTGTAAGAAGGTGATTACTCTAATGCAGCGTAAATGGGGCGAGAAATATCAAATAACTTACAGCCACTACAGAAAAGAAAAGGCTCCAAATAGCTATAGGACATAGACATTTTTCTAAACTTTTTCTTAGACTTTCAGTATTTGTTAGTTGAGCCTTAATCTGAAAACCTTGACTTTTCTGTACTATATTCTCTTTTACAATAACTTCCTTGAATTGTTGATCCTGCAAATTAAGCAAAACAATTATAAAATTAACAGCTAAAAAAACTTAAAAGTACTTTATGAAGTAAAACCTGATAGTATTTGGTTTCATCCTTAGTCCTTGGGGAAAGAAAGAAGTCTGATCCAAGAGGCCAGAGCTCAAATAATTGTACTTATTGTAATACCTGACTTATGGCCAACCCTTACTGTAGTAGCTAACCAAAATCTCACTCCAGAACTTCCAGAAGAGGAAAAATAGAAGGAAAAAAAAAATTGAAATTGAACAAAAATGCAATCGGAAATATTTTATTGAGTTTTATTGGAAATATTATTACTATCAATCCAACTCTTAAGTTTCATTGACGCTTGCTGTCATTTGAACATGTTTTTTCTTCATAGAAAACACAACTCTAGAAAAGCTAAACAAAGTCATTTAACCACATGGAAATAATACCCTTTCTGTAGATTTGCCCTTTGTCAAAAGAAATCAATCAAAAGATGCTAAAATATAGTCAACTCATCTCAGTGACTTTTAAACTCATTTCCTTGATGAACTCGTATAGTCCACTGTCCACACATCTAAAATGATTCACTTAAATGTTTAAGTCACAACATATCTTTATTTTGCTCAAAACTTTTTCTTCTCAATTTTACAAATAAATGCAAAATGTTAACCATAGCTTACATGAACTTAACCATGTTCCTACACGAACTGGCCTCTATTGTAGAAAAGCCAAGCACTCCTCCTGGCTCAGATGTATTCTTTGCTGTGTAGTCTTTGAAAAAGCTTTGTGTACAGCTTTCTCCCTCACATCCTTCAGGCCTCTACTTTAAAAAAGTTATCTCCTTTAAGAGTCTTCTCTCAAAACCTTATAGCACACATTCTATCTTCAGCACCTTATTACTTTTCTTCCTGTCACTACTGAAAATTATATTATATTATTTACTTATTTTGTCTGTCCTATGTTTCCCTCACCAGAGTATCAGCTTCATGAGTCCAAAGGCCTTATCAGTTTGGGTCACTGTTATATTATCAACACCAGATGCTACTTTTGCCAAAATGTGCATAAATCTAACTAGAAATCACCCCAGTATTTATTTCTAAGATGCATTTAGATGAATCAAGATATATTTTGCAGATAGGAGTTGGTAACTAACTAGTTGTTGGTGTGGGGGGTGATATTCCCTGGTTTGGGATGAAGCACAAAGGTGAATGGAGGTGTCATTTACTGAGACAAGGAAGATTAAAGAAGTATATTTGTAGGAACAACTTAGTTCAGTTTTAGGCATCTAAAGTTTGTGATGTCTATGGACATCCAGGTGAAGATATGTAGAGGGTGGTGGCTTGGATCATGACCTCTGATTGCCTCCTGGCTGCACTGGGAACTTCCTGTGTAAAGGTACAGGTCAAGATTGCCCAGCTGCTGTGGTAACACCTGGCCTGAGGAAACTGCAAAGGTTTGGAGTTATATCAGTCTGGACTTGGAGCTCAAGTACCAGCTGTCAGGGATAGAGAATTCTGAGCATAACAAGATACTCTAATGTCTCACCAGTGCTGCGTCCTTCAGATTGCCTGCTAAGCAAAAACTTCCCACAAATAACCTTTTTGATGATAAAACCTATATAATAAACACGCTGAGCTAGCTCTGGCCATTATTCCTCCATCAGAGGACAGTGTCCCACCTGGACCTAGCTTTCTCTATATGTTTGTCTTTTCTTAATCCCCCATCGCCCCTTGCTGGTTTCTGAATTAAAGCCGTGCAGGACATGGCAGAGATGTTAAGTAGTTAGATGGATATATGTAGGCCTGGAGTGAGATGACTAAATTCCTTATCATGTGAATCCTTTTAAAGTACTTATTCTTTAATTGCTTCTAAAGGCACCCTTTTCATGGTCCTCTGGTTAAGCAGCACTCAAAATGTACCCTATCTAGACTTCATTGCTGAAACAAAACCTGTTAGTTCATATTTAATGAACTTCTACTATCTGAATGAAGTGATAACTACTTGACAGCCAAGAACAATGATACAGAATATTTATTACATGGGCACTTAATCACTTAAAACTACCAGATAACTCTGCCACAAAATTCTTAAATCCTATAGAGGGTGAGTAAATAGGTCAATACAGGTTACAGACTATTTAACTTGGTTACAGAAAAAACTCAAGTATGTGTACCTTTCTGTTGTTTCTTCCACAGTTCATTCTCGGGTGCCAACTGGAATACATGTTTTCAAAAATGTGAACAGTCAAAATAAATAAATAAATAAATAAGGAAATGAATAAGTAGGACTAGTGTTTTCAGATTTTATGGTTACTCTGAACCTTGTAGATCATTCAATAAAGACCCTTGGTCTATTTCATGTGTTTAGGGGGAAAAAAAAATCTGAACAGTGTATCTTCTGCCAAATCTGTAGAAAGCGTCTAGCAGATAAAAACCTTGACTCCTTGACTTAGATGTATGCATCTTATCCTAGTAAAAGTGATTCCAGTTTAAGTCTCAAATGAACTTTGATGATAAAACCTATATAATAAATACACTGAGCTAGCTCTGGCATTAATCCTCCATCAGAGGACAGTGTCCCACCTGGACCTAGCTTTCTCTGTGTGATTGTCTTTTCTCTTTTATGAGTTCTCTAGTATTTTTTTTGCAGTTACTGCTTTATCAGGGTAAATTCAGAAGCATCTAGCATTTCGGCGTGTTACCTTAAACATACTATGAATCTCTTAAAGTTCTTACTTATGAATGTATAATACAGTTTTTTCCTCTTAAGACTGTTCAAACATCAAGAGATTTAGAGTTGTATTTATGCCAAACATGAAGTGAGATAGTTAGGAGGTGCATTTTAAGTCCCTGGAAACATATCTAGTTTGTCTGAAAGGCCCTAAATCTAGCCAGTTGGACATAGCTAGTAGTTTATCATTCAATAATTCAACTTGCAATTGTAGTCTTGTTTCTCTGTGTGTGGATGTGTGTGAGAGTACGTGTGAGTGCACGTGTTTGAGAATTAGAATGATACACAGAAAACATTATTTTTTCATGAACTCATGGTCCAGTTGATTACACGAAGAACAACAGATGTAAGGATACGAGGCTATGACAAAAGAGAATGAATTCTGCCTAAAGAGGTCTGTGAAGACTTCACAGAAAGACGAATATTTGATTAGAGTTTTGAAGGATGGATAGGCATTTACTAGGCAGGTGAGGAATATTAAACAGGGTTAGAGTTAAGGGAGTTCTAAGAGAATGGCACAGGGTGTAGAAATTTAGGCTACAATATAAAAGGGTGCTGAGTGATATGGTATCATTCACTATCACACAGCATATAGCAATGTGTTTAAAATCATTCCTATGTTGACTGGAATTTTTTTTTTTATAAATTCCAAGTATCCCAGAAGTTACAGGACTGCATGTGAATTATCAACAGACCTTTTGGAAAAGTTGCTAATACTATAAAGTGGGCAAATCTAAGGATATTATAAGAGTAAATGAAACCATTAAGTCATTTGGTCTCTTTTTGCAGTGCTGGGGATTAAATTCAGGGCCTAGGCACATTAGGGAAGCATTCTACCATTGAGCCACAGTCCCAACATAGTTATCCTCTCTTGAAACCAGAAAAGGTTCAAGAGACTTCCCTTTGATTCATCTTATTAGTGGTCTCCAACCTGCTCAAAACTTTGAATTGAGCACAATGGCCACTTTATCACTGGCTAATATCCTGGCAAGTGAAGACAAACGTGGAGTCACTGTAGACAAACCTTCTTAACACTGCCTTCCTGTGATTGCTTAATATAGGACTTCAGGAAATGTACATTTTAAAGACATTTTCAAAATCTGACCTGCATTCTTGAGTTTCAAGTAGTCTACGATGCAAAAGTTTATTTTTATCTTCCTTTGGGATTTTTGGATAGCGTCCAGTTATTATAAATTAAGTACATAGTAGAAAACGAGTATTTAATATCTTGAGAGTTCTATGCTGTATTTTGCAAACTTTTCCTAACTTAGACTACACAAATGCTGAATAGGCAAACAATTATTTATTGATCACCAAAGTACCTAGAAATTTCATTTTTTTCTAAAGATAGTTGCAGGAAGCTGCAAATCTCAAACCACAAATAATCCAGCTTCGAGCCAAGGCTGGAGTATCTAATAGGTCTATTAAAGAATAATTTTACTGTTATCCTGAATAACACGCCTAATGGTGTTAAAAAAAAAAAAACCAAACACCACACAACCACAACACAACAAATTCAGAAATCTCGTAAAGATGATTCACGGCATTTATGTATCCTATTTAGTACAAGGACTAAAAGCCATTAAACTAAACGAACCCTCGATTGATTTAACACACTTCCCAACTATCATTAATGTAAAAGAACCACGGTAGACTTTAGGATTTTCTAATAAGGCAAGCAAAGCAAAAACAATCCCGGTTCCTTAAAAATAAGCGTTACCTGCTTCTTTTGACGAAAAATTTCAGGAGAAAAGCAGGCAAGCATTAATCTTAGTTGGAAAGTCAATCTTAAAGAAAAGGTATCCCTAGTTGTCAGCGACCTCAGCCTGTCTGGGCAAGGCCTGCGGCGGCCGTAGGAAACCTCAATGTCACCGAGTTCGGGCGGGGACGACTGGCGGAGGAGCTGCGGCTGTCACGGCACGCGCACGGTCCGCAGCGGCGCTTCGCTCCACGCACCGTCAGCCCGGATTCCCCAGACGCCGCGGTAGACACTGCCGGCAAAAGCGGCTGCCGCTTCAGGGCAGCTTCCTTTCTCTGGCTGAGGCCCTCCAGACATAAGTCGACGGGAGTACTCCTCTCCTCCCTCACCCAAACGTCGCAGGCGCACAGGACAGTGGCCTTCCGCGAGGCGCAACCACACCCCTTCCCGACACCACTATTCCAGTCCGCATGGTAGGGAGAGGTGAGTGGACTCCAGGAATCCTCGAAAGGGCGGGGGTGGAGGAAGGAGCCTCTCTAGCTGCGCCTCCTAACCAACGCTCCTTGTTCTCGATGCTCCCCCACACGGCCGTATTACAGCACGTCACTTCCGGTTCCTTTTAAAGGCCCCACGGTGTGCGGCTCCGCGCGTGCGAGAAAGGTAAAAAAGGGAGTGAGAGGGCGGGACCGAGGAGAAAGAGGGTAGGGGGGGAACTAGCGGTGGAGGGGGCGGGGGAGGCGCAAAGGGCGCGCTCTGGCGTCACGTGACCGGGACGCGCCGTTCTTCCGTCGGCCATTTTAGGTGGTCCGCGGCGGCGCCATTAAAGCGAGGAGGAGGCAAGAGTGGCCGCCGCTGCTGCTTATTCTTTTTTAGTGCAGCCAGAGATAGCGGGAGTGCGCGCCGCACGAGAGTGGGAGGCGAGGTGGGCAGGCCAGGGAGAGGCGCAGGAGCCTTTGCAGCCACGCGCACGCCTTCTCTGTCTTGTGTGCTTCGCGAGGTAGAGCGGGCGCGCGGCAGCGGCGGGGATTACTTTGCTGCTAGTTTCGGTTCGCGGCAGCGGCGGGTGTAGTCTCGGCGGCGGCGGAGGCAGTAGCACTATGTCGGAGGAGCAGTTCGGCGGGGACGGGGCGGCGGCGGCGGCAACGGCGGCGGTAGGCGGCTCAGCGGGCGAGCAGGAGGGAGCCATGGTGGCCGCGGCGCAGGGGACAGCGGCGGCGGCGGCGGCGGGAAGCGGAGCTGGGACCGGGGGCGGAACCGCGGCTGGAGGCACCGAAGGAGGCAGCGCCGAATCCGAGGGGACGAAGATCGACGCCAGTAAGAACGAGGAGGATGAAGGGTGAGTAAGGGGCAGCCCAGGATAGTGAGGCCCAACTAGGCCCCCTCCCCCTCCCTATCCCCCGCCATTAGGCCTCGCTCCCGCTCTCAGCCCGCCCTCCAGGCCCCCTTGCAGCCTCCCTGCACTGGTCTCCTCTTTGCTCTGTTGGACTCCCCGGAGCCTTCATTTCCTCCTTCCCCTGACTGCTTACTGCCCCCTCCCCCATCACACACGTTTCCACCTTTAGCCGTCACCATGCTGCTCCCCGGCCCGCCCTCCTTTCCTCCCTTGCCACGGGTCTCCTCCCACCGACTTAGCTGCCAGGATTTTTTCCCGCCTGTCGAGGACACCTTTTTATCTGTTCCGCTGTCCTCTCTTTTCCTTGTTTTCTCACATCTTGGACAAAAAAATGCAAATAGAAAAATAAAAGGCTTTTCTGCCAGGATTACTGAGGTTTATTTGGTGTTTCCCCACTGTTAACGAGAGGACAAGTTTGTTTGTAAGCACTTGCTTTGGGGAACGTGTAGATCGTCCATCTCTGTTACTCCCGCGTCGGCTTCAGGCCGAATGTTTTTCATTTTAAGTAAGTTTCGCCTTAAGACTTGTTCGATATATATATATCGATATATATATACTTTACGCAATCGCACAACGGTATGCTTGTATAGGCCTTACATTTCCACCATGGGACAAATTTGGCCTGCTGACAATGCCCCCAATCCCTGTTAGTACGTTGGTTTTGCTTCGCGGGCTTTCCGTAAGTTCCTTCCCTAGTCGGCGGGGCTTGCACTTGACTGGAGCTGTTCCTACCTCTGGCCTGCTGGATGCCCTTCCCCCCATCCCACTGAGTTATTCTAACCGCGCACCCTTTTCGCGCCCTCAGCTATTGGGTTTCCCAACTATTCGTACAGATTGTATTGTTAACTTTTTTTGTGCACCTTATTATTATTTTTTACATCTCTCCCCACTTTTCGGTGCCCAGGAGCATTTTTTCGGTTTTATTTCCACCTTCTCACCCACAATTAAAGGATGCGCCCCCCCCGCCCTTTTTCATAAAATAAACAGATCATGTATCGTGCTGTGGGATAAACTTTCTTTTTTCAAGTTCTTAATACAAACTTGCTTCCTCTAATTGGAATAACTTACACATTACTGTCTAAAGCTGCTTTGAAAAATATATTTACAATGCAGCATTAATAAGAGTTAACAGAAGGGACTAAATCCCGGCTCTTAGTTGAGTTTCTCTTATTCCCATTATTGACTATTGATCTTGGGTTAATGCCTCCATTTCTTTTTGTAATGGGGAGGGTGTATATGAAAAAAATTTTTTTCTCACTGTAACAAGGAGAAAGCTTTTGGTGGAGGGTAAAAGCAATAAAATGTCACTAACCCAGTATTAGAAACATGATTTCCTTTACTGGGCAATAGCATAGGGTTTGGAGGGGGTGTTGGGAAGCACTTTGAAATTAAGTTTTTAATAATTCAGCCTAGGCAGATTCTTGTCAGGCTATTTACTGATGGTGCTGGCTTTGGGGGAGTGGAGGTGGGAGGGGAAGTAAACTTTTATTAATTAAACAGAACTAATCTTGAAATATACATAGTGTAATTTGAGAAAAGAATATGTTAAATATTTGGAAATTTAAGCCTTTAACATTTTGGTTTTTGCTTTCTGAATTCTGTTCTTCGGACAGAGACACCAAAATGATAAATTATAATATAAGTTTGGGGCAGGCTTTTTTGTTAGTCCTGAGTTTTCAAATCGCAAAGCAGCTGCCTTTGTAGTTAGCTGCTGTTGAACTGAAGTGTAAATGAGTTAAAAGTTTTTAACCCTAACAATGTCAAAAACTAAAACTAGAATTTTGATTGGTTGCTGTACCGGTTGTTAATTCCCTAGCCATTCAAACTCCTCCCCACGACACACTGAAGCAGCGACGGCACAGCGGGAAGAATGGTAAAACTTTTAAATTTTATTTCTGTATTATAAAGGTTTCAATAGTCGTAACTTGAAGAGGCTGTGTATTGGTTAGTTGCCCATTGATCCCCAGGAAGTTTTAGACATTGATTCAATAGGATATCTTATGCCTGGGATATAAAACATTTTTAGGTATCGTGCATAATCTTTGGGCAAAACTGATGCTATTACATATTTGGTCTGTGGTAATGCATGTAATTACATTTTGGTCAGTTTAAGCTAAATACAATTAGTATTGTTTTTATATTTGGGCAAAAAAAGTGTTATTGTAATTTCACACTTATTTTTGTTAAGATGAAAAATAATTTTGTTGAAATTCTAAAATAATGCTAAGTGTGAAGACTACTTGAAATTCTGTTTGAAATGTCTTGCATGTTATACTGGAGTATTCTGGAGATGTCAAAAGTAAAAATTCTTTTTAGTACTGTGAGCATTATACAAAAATATGTCTCTTCTCACTAACAATGTTTGTAAGTATACTTTTAATAAGAATTGGATATGTGCCATTCAGAGATGGGCTAATGTGGCTTTCCACTGTAGCTCTTACCAGGTTTTTTAATTTTTATTTTTGGTGTGATTTGGTTGGAATGTTAATTACAGTTTGTTCACATGTATTCACAATTGCATGACTTCTCTTTAGAGGTGGTAGGTTGAGTATTGTTCTTTTCATCCTGTGATCCCTCTGCCTCCCATGTCAGTCTTTTTGCCTTCAGGATCATATTTGGATTTTTCAGGTGTTTGTATCCTCCACCACTGGAGAGTAAAGAGACAATATTTTGCAGATAGTTGCCTTGTATCTATACAAACTATATTTGAAGAACCCATTTGGTAAACATTTTAATTTTACACACGATTTACTTACTATATTCTCATCCACTGAAATTTGCCTAGTTTTAGATTGCCTGTTGTCAGTATACTTTATCACCAAAGGAAAAAGCAAAAAGTTATATAAGACTGGAGTCAGAGTTTGACAAACTGAGTAAATGTTTAAGATGAACAATAATCCCTCTATTTTGGTGGCTAGAGGACACAAATGACTCACCTTCACTGCTAGTTAATAGTGACATTAACATTAAATCATATAACTGTATTTGACTTATTTCATAATGCATTTTGAATCTTATTCATTTCCAGTAATTTGAAATGACCATAAGCAATTAGATGTGAAGGTGGGTGTTGATTCTTACCAGAATTGTCCTTCCCCTGCTGTCTAGAACTGTGTAATTGTACAGCTTTTGAGGTAGCCTCTTTTATGGAAAATTGACAACTATTTGTAGTTCATGAACATTTAAATTATGACCAGTTGTCATCCTCCACTGAAAGATTTCACTGAAATTCCTTTTAAGTTAAGCAAGTTTGCACTTACAAAGTAGTTCTCTATTTTTTGAGATAGAATCTTAACATTGCCTCAACTGGTCTTGAACCTGTGGGCTCTGACTTCAGCCTCCTCAGTAGTTGGGACTATGGGTACACACCACCATGCCTGGTATTTTTTGTCTTTTAAAAGTCTAATATTTGACATGATAATTGCCTAATCATTTGGCCCAGTTTTGTTGCAGATATTGAATTTTTGAGCAAAAATTCCCTGAAGACCTTTAAGCTTTTTTTTTTTTTTTTTTTTTAAATTACACACTTGCCAACCTAAGTGTTTCTGTTTCCCACACACTGAGGAATATTGGGCAGAAGTTCATTTTATAGTCTTAATGGTGAGGATAAAACTGTTTAGTGGACAAAAAAAAATCGTATAAATTGATTTTAGTACAATTCTGTGTATTTCTGTTTCTGAATCAATTTGTTATGAACATAGTTTTGCTGTTCTTTTTTCCTTTTGCATATGAGAATGAACAGTTATTTTTAGGAATGCATCTTTAGTTCTAGTGAATGTTTCCATTGTGTACTATGGGACTAGAGAATAAATGTTTATTCCCATAGTTAATTGACATCTAGAATCTTTGCTTCCCACTCTTTGTATTGGAGATTGAAATTGGTGGTGCTTTACCACTGAACTATATCCCCAGCCCTTTCATTTTTTATTTTCAGACAGGGTCTCTTAAATTGCCCAGACTTGCCTAGAACTTGTAATTTTTCTGCTTCAGCCTCCAGTCTCTGGGATTATAGGCATACACAACCAGTCCTGGCTACCTTGCTTTAATCTTTATAGTATTAACATCACTAGTTTTTACTAAAAACAATTGCATTAGAAATTCTCATTTTGCTTTGTTATGTAGTATTGTTCTATTCTCTGCAGTGCTATAGTAGATACTATATCTACTGTTGCAGATACTTTAAAATTAACTAGTGCTGGTGAAATACACATGGTCATGTAGTAAGCTACTTGGATTATTGTTTTTAAATTTTAAAGAACATTAGAAAGCTAGAGTTGTTAGCGTTCACACAGTGTTCACACAGATGGGTTGATTATTAACTTAACGTACCCTTCCTACCCCTACCTCCACTTTGAATAGGGTAGGAAGCAGAACGGTCCCATTCAGATATAACAGTATATAGTGGTGTTTCTCCATTAACAGGATAGTAGTAGACTGACTCCTGTAATAGTATATAAGCCCAAGGGTGATTATTTTGGGGAATATTGCTATAGGTTACTTCCTGTGTACTTTTATTAGAAAGGGCTTCATGTTTTTGTTTAAAATACTTGGAATTGTAAGCTATACCTTAGTGCATCTGGGACAGTATGAACATTGTTTTGTAAAATAATTAACATTTATAGTAGGCCCAAGCCAAATATACTGGCCTTTTATTCAGTAAAGTTGGGCTTGCCAGAAACAATTGAGATCCTGAATCTCAGTGTTCTTTGGAACTTTTGACAGCTTTCTTAGGGTTAAAATTGCAGAAAAGGCTGTCTCCAAATCTTGACATGGTAAACGTTTAGGGGGATAGTTTTTAATTCTGCTTTACTTTTTTTTTTTTTTTTTCCTAAATGATGCTGGGGATTGAACCTGTGCATGGAAGGCAAGCATGTTCTACAGACCCTGAGCTACATCCCCAGCCTGGGAGTATTAAATTCTTTACATTCAAATTCTCATTTGATAGGAAAGATAATATAAATTATATAATCTCTTAAGCTTAGAATTAGGGAATATTGTTGAAGTTTTTCAGTACTACTATTTGAGAGAAACATGTTTACCTCAAACCGGGGTTTATTTTTTTTCCAGTCATGTGACCTCCTTCTATAAAATCAGTGTATATTTTTGATAATGTCTGGTTACTTTGTCATATACAAGGCTTCCATAATATAAGAGACATTATTTTGGTATCATTGTGGCCACCATGAAGGATAATAGTTTTGGTTTAAGTAATGATAAAAACCATGATTAGAATAACTGCCCCATTCCATTCATAGCTGTGCACTTTAAGTGTATGCAAATTAAATGGAATGATACATAACTTATAATTCTGTTGGTCCAGGCTTGATTTGACTTTAGCTCTGCTTCAGCCTTATAGTAGATATGGGATCTGTTTCTCTTACTTCACTTTCAACAGTGTGGTGTCGGGTAATATAACTTGTTTGTTACTTGGTTTGCTAATCAGTATGTTGGAAACAATGCTCACCACAGGAAGATTGACTACATAGAATACTTTCATAGCTTGTGTGTATTTGTCCGGTGCCCTAATAGTTGATACTGCCAGTGATTTACTCCTGTGGAGTAAAGGTAAGCATATTTTAGTTTCTGGAGTATTGTGTTGTATGTTGGTGCTAGTTATTTAAGAATATTTGGGGTAACGAGGGAAGATTTCTATTTACTGGCAGTGTTTGGCTAATAATCAGGGTGATAGCTTTAAGTATTGGTTCATACAATGTAAACTCCTGCTTATCTGGATTCCAAACCATCAACTTGGAAAATTCACCCTCTACCTTTTGGTCTTACAAGATGTATGAAACTATAGCAAATATTCTTTAAAAGCTAGTCAGCAGACAACAACATGGAAAGAATGCCCCGCAATTTTTCCTTATGTTGAAAACTAATGTGTTTTTAAAGGCTTGGCAGATGCTAAAAATTCATCAGGAATGATTTAAAAATCATTTTCTGGTTTCAGCATTTATTTCTAATGGAAAACTTCACAGGATTGTGACTTAGTTAAGGAAATACCATTCCTTAACCTCTTAGGTAAATAGGAGTTTACATTATAAAGTTGGTTGAGAATTTAAAAAATTAAAACACAAGTCATTGCTTCCTTGTAATGAAATGAAGAAAAAAAGGAAATGGTGGGTTAAGCAAAGTTTATTTTAGGAAATTAGATTTAATATAAAAGATTAATCTTGCTTAGAAAATGTTTGATCTTTGTACATGTTAGTCTTGAATAAAGAATTTTTTGTACTTTACAATGTCATCCTGACATGCATTGAAAGCTGGGGGGGAATTAATAGTGGGAAAATAATTTTGGGGGTGGTTATTGCTCAATTTTGATGTAGTTGTAAATAGTTAAAAACTATTTAAAAAGTAGAGTGGAACTTAAAAGTCTGGTTATATTCTTGATTTGTTGTCAACTAATAAGGTTAGCTCTTAGACAAATTCTAAAATCACTTCCATACTATCTTATCTAGTTGTGAAATAACCTTCTCATTATAGGTAACTAATGACTTAAGTTTAAAACCTGTGTTTCTGAGGAAAGTGCTCATGTCTTAGGGGCTGGTGAGATTTTGTTATAATTTATCATTTTAGGATTTTAAAAGGATTTTAATGACAAAATACCAGAAAATGATTAAAATATGGAGGAATTATATGCTTGAGTAACATTTACTCTAATAGGTGCCAGTGATTGGCCAATTATGGCCCATACCTGAAATGTATCAGGTTGACATTCTGTTGCATTTTGTTCAACTGTCAGAACTTGTTATGAAGCCACATATGTAAAATCATGAGTTCAGAATTGTTTGAAAGTTACAGAATGCTTTTTTTGTTGTTGCTCCTATTTCAAAATTGTAAGTACAAACACTTGAGTAAGTGTTTGACAGTAAATTCCAGTAAAGACTTGTTAGGGAAGGTGTTTTTAAAATATTATTGGCTTTGGAATGTTAAATCTTAAGGCCTCAATTGTCAGTTTATTGATGGGGGAAACCCAGGATTATTAAATGAGAGCATTTTCAACCAGCCAGCACTATTCTGTATGTATTTCCTTTTATGTTTTAAAAGTGCTGGCATATATGTAGAGGACTGCCAAGTCACCAAAATGATTCATAGAAGCTACATTTAAGAGCTCTTAAATAAAATATGACCTAATTTCTAGTCTGTATGTAAAACTTATTTTGTCCCTTTTCCGTTAATATTGGAAAGTTTATAAAGCCCTTGTAGTTAAAAGTTAAACCATTGAGTAAATGGAAAAGTTACATTGTTATTAAATCATGTTTAGATTGTGCTTTACTCCTCTATAATAACTTCAGTTTTCTGGACAGAATTCCTTGCTTTGTTCTGCTGTATTTAACTCCACTTACTGATATCTTGAGTTAGGCTTGTTACAAATGGGTAAAGAATCTTAGAATTTTTTTTCCCTCTTACTTAGGGTTATTCTGTTAACAAGTGATGGAGCTAGGATTTAAACATAGGCACTTTGGCTTTTACTGCCCCTAAATTTGAACTAAAATGTGATTTTTTTTTTTTTTTAAAAAGGCCCAGAAAGCAGCCTCAATTCCTTAGTGACACTGCATAGCATTTGGATAGTCATCTACACTGAGTCATATAATTTTATGCTTGCCATTGAATTTTATAATTTGGAGTAATATCAGCAGCTGTGAAAACAAAAAGAATCTGTTATTGAGTAGGTGTTTTAAATTGCATACTATATTGCCTTTGTGATTCTGAAATATTTAGCTCATAGATGGGATTAAGAGGTTATTCTTTATCAATGAAATACTGTAGATGAAGTCCTATATTTTAATCAGGATTGTTGATTCACTTACAACTAAGGATCAAATTTTAAACTTATTTGCAGCATTAGGAACCAGTTTTGTTGCTACTTGAACAAGTCTTGGTAGTTTTAACTTGGCTGCTTAGGAATTTTCGAAGTTCTATCTACTTCATTGGAAAGTGTTTGCACCTCTACAGGAGTGACAGCAACTTGAAAATCAGTCTTTGTATTCAAGGCAGCAGAGGTAATCTGGACAGACAGTAGGTATTGTGCTTTAAGCAAGATATATAAAATATACATAATTTAAATTGGTATTAGACCAGTGCTTAGTTTGACGAAAATTGTGTGTCAGTGTTCTAGAGAGACTAAATAAGTGCCCATTTGTCCAAAATTAAATTAAAATAAACAGATATTTTCTTGCTGTGATATACAGTTAATAGTTTGCTGTGCTTACTGAATAAATTTGGAATAGATTTAATGTGTTCCATTTAGCAAAGATGGATGGATTTGATATCATTTGTGTTGTCATATATTCACTGGTCTTATCAGTTGTTAAACAACCTTTCTTAATTAGAAAAGAAGAAAAAGCCACAGGGCTTTTGGGCTGCCAGGGTACTCATAATATTTATCTCAAAGAAGAACCACTTAGGATGTTGCTCAGAAACTATTTACATTTACCTTACACAAAATTTGAAGTTTTAAGAGCTAGCTAATTAAGTACAAAATGGAAAGGAGATACTTTTAGAAAAGCAACTGGTGATTAATAGGGCAGAAATGAAAAGTAAAACTTGTTTTAAAAGCTAAGAAATGAAATGTTCTTAGTATATTCATGAATAGCTGCCAAATTTCAAAGGACCTTATGGGCATTCTACAGTAGCAAAATATATTACTGATTACTGACCCATAGGGTGTTGAAACCATGATTGCTATATTTAAGAAGGCAGAAGAGGTGTGATGTTTTGTAGTAAAACATTTCATTCCAAGTAGTTGAATATTTAAAAAACAATAGAGATTAGGGAAGGCAGGCAGTGCTTAAAGGAAGGTAGAGACTAGAAACAGTAATGTGTATTATAGTTGGTCAAAATATTTGATATTCTGGATAGTATTTTGATAGATTAGGAAGGATAGTATCTTCAGTAAACCCTTTTAGCTCTAAGGTAGACTAAACTTTAACAACTTCTATAATGACTATTACTGGTGGGAAGTTTCTTTATAGAGAGCACTTTACTGGGCCACTTGATGAATTAGTATAGCATGCTTATCTAATGATTGAGAAAATTAACTTGCCTCTTAAAGAACAGCTTGGGCTTGAGATTAATAATAGAACATTCCTCACTATAGGTGTTAAATTTCCTTGTAATTGTGTTTGTTGACAGTAATAAATTAAGGATACTATGAATATAAATAATACTTTGCTTAAATCAAAACTAGTTGTCTTTATTTGAAGAATAGAACAGAATTTTCTTGCCTTTCAAATTTACCTTTTTAAAATAAGGCTCTTTAACTTTTCCATGTAGACTGAAGTACTTTCAAATTTTGTTAGTTAGTTTTGGTAAGTTTCTGTGATGATCACAGATATGATGATTTAATAGTTAATCTTCATCTGAATTTGTATCTGTTACAGAACTTGCTATGCATCTCTCAGCAAAAGGTCATTATCCTGTAGTTAGTGCTCTGTCATTTGTTAAAAGGCTAGAGTCCTCACCTTGAAAGAGTAAATGTTGGTAATAGGCTTTCATATATGAAGGAAGTATTCTGGATCTTTGGGTTAAAAATAGGGTGTTTATAACAAATTATGTAAGATTTGTACATTAGAAGTATTATTCAAATGAAAGAAATGTGTATTAAGAAAATACCTCAAATTTTTTTCATGTAATTGGCAATAAGTAAACATTTGAAATTCACATTTATAGGTGTTTGGGTTATGTTGACTTGGTTATAAATTACCAAGAGTTTTAAATGTTAATTCAAGCATGGAATTTTTGAGGAAGTTCTGAAAATTAAACATAAATGGACCAGCTCTAGAATACATGTGCACTTTGAAAACTTAACCTGAAATGAGAAGCACAGTATGTCTAAAGTAAGACTTCTTTTGCACTGAAAGTTTTGTCATTAGTAAATAAGTATAGTAAAACACTAGGATCAGTAACACCTCAGTTAATTAGGCATCTTAGAAGTGAAGAAGAAAGACCTTAATTTCAGGGACATCTTAGGAATGAAGAAGAAAGACCTTAAAAAATTGACTTGATGCTAAAATGGGCCTCAGTGGCCTATCTTAAAGGCCCCAAGAAGGAGATGTTTTGTATGAAAATCTTGTTTTAGTTCCTTCACAGAGCTGGAAGTTAATACTATATTTCCCCCATCACTCTCCATGACCCAACCCCAGTAAGAAAGTTGCGGAACCTTCAGCAAACTTAATTTTTTTTTCTCATAGGGAAATATTTTAGCCCCCACATAACAAATTCTGACAGTTTACCCTTAAAATTTTTTTTAGTCTTGGTTTTTTAAAGTATAATAGAAGGTTTAATTAAGTTTTGGAGTTCTTTCTTGCTTTTGCAAAGCAAGCAGTTACAAATAGTATCACAGAATTACTGCCATATCTGACATTTTTGCTATTTTGTTGAAATATTAAGACTCAAAAATCTTTTTAAAACTTTTTTTCTTACCATGTATCTTTGTTCTTGGTGATTTTCCACTTACCACCTGTCACTTAGCACTTTAAAAGGTTTAGATATATTATTGCTGGTTAACTGAGGTTCTACTGTAAATAAATCATCTAACTAGTGAATTGTGCTTCATTGGATAATTCTGTTCCTTAAATTGCTTTCACGGTTACATGATTGCTTCTGTCTTTTAAGGACTAAGCACATCAAAAAAGTTTTATAGCTTATGAGGTTTAGAGTTTTTTATTTTGTACTAAGAACTCTGCTAATGGGAAAGCTATTAAAAGTAGAGAAGAAGTTAAGCATGGTTAGGAGGCCATGATCATTGGAGACTACTATGTAGCATTGACAAGTTTAATGAAGATTTGTAAGAGAAATTTGAAACAGATTGTCTTGCTATTAATGGTATTTTAGAAAAACTAGATTTTTAACTTTTTTAAAAGAAAGCCAAAAAACTTCTAATTTGCTGCTTGTTCATTATTTTATAATTTTTCAGCAGCGATAAACAAAGCTTTCTAGAATTTTTTTTTTTTAATGTGGGGTTATGGAGGAAGAATGACATTTTAATACACTGCCCAGTAAATTTGGTGGCAGTTTGGAAAAGATGTGTTAAAAATATGGATAATACTTAAGGCATTTCATTTTCTTTTTAGCATTTTAATACTGCTTTTTGTCTTTACAGGAAAATGTTTATAGGAGGCCTTAGCTGGGACACTACAAAGAAAGATCTGAAGGACTACTTTTCCAAATTTGGTGAAGTTGTAGACTGCACTCTGAAGTTAGATCCTATCACAGGGCGATCAAGGGGTTTTGGCTTTGTGCTATTTAAAGAGTCGGAGAGTGTAGATAAGGTAGTGTGTTACGTGTTCTGATCAGTTAATAATATAGTAAAATGTGTTTAGTTTGATATAATAAATTTGCCTATCTTGTGTAGTTTTACAAGTATAACAAGGAAGAGGCAGATTGAGGAATTATTAATACTCTGTATGCCAGGCTTTACTAAATTAAAATTAACATTTAAAAATCTTGAGACTTGGACTGTTTGTAGCTCAGTGGCTAGCATGTGTGAGGCCCTGGGTTCAATCTCCAGCATCACTAAAAGAGAATAAAACAAGTGTACTTAAAAATGTTGAGACTTGGCTAGGGATATAACTCATGCCTAGCCATGTGTAAGGCCTGGGTTTGATCCCTGGCATTGGGGAAAAAATAAAATACATAATTAATAGAAACTTTAAATGCCTAGTTAAAAGGATGTGCTGTGACCAGTTCACAGAAGCATATTTTGAAATTTTTGTTAGGTAAGCAATTTTTAATCAAATCATTAATTTTGATCCTGGGCCAAGGGCAAGTAGCAGCCATGTTTGTTCATGTTGCTGGCAGTTACATGGGATGGTTAAATTTGTGTGGTGTTTCCCCCACCCCCAGTTCTTAGTTATCTGTAGGTTTAGACATTAGTATATGTTTGTTGGTGTGTCATATCACTACATGACTTCACAGTTTAATCTTGAGCCAGTCAACATATGCCTGGTTTTGTATTTAACTTATTTTTAAGTAAGTTCATAGTTCTAAACTTCAGTTAAAATGAAAAACTTAATTTCCTTAGGTCATGGATCAGAAAGAACATAAATTGAATGGGAAGGTGATTGATCCTAAAAGGGCCAAAGCCATGAAAACAAAAGAGCCTGTTAAAAAAATTTTTGTTGGTGGCCTTTCTCCAGATACACCTGAAGAGAAAATAAGGGAGTACTTTGGTGGTTTTGGTGAGGTATGTTATACAATGTTTTGGACAGAGTTTGTCAAAATTAGCGTGATGCATTTTAAGCAGACTAAAAAGCTAATTGTGTTTTTCCGATGTTATTTAAAGTTTAGCAGATAGTGTGATTTGTTTTAGAATGGAGTACTGAAAGTAATGGGCAGATTTTTGGAAGTTAGATAACATTTTTCTCATGTAAATGAGCACAAGTACTACTGGGCACAGGTACAGAAAGATGAAACAGACAAGTATTCTTTTTTTTTTTTTTTCCAAGGCTGCCCTTGAACTCATGGGCATAATCCATCCTCTTGCCTCAGCCTCCCAAGTAGCTGGGACTGCATGTAGGCGTCTTACTGTGCCCTGCTTGGACAAGCATTCTAAACTCAGATTTACCAAATTAGTAGAAGAAATAAAAATATAGACAATACAAGGAAGAACCCACGTGGGTTACCTGAAGTACAGAAGAAAACGTGTTGAGAATAGGAAGGAAATGAATGATTAATAGGATATAGTCTCTTATCATTTTAAACATGTAGAAGAGTATTAATAAGAGTAATTATACGCTTAATATTTGTAAGAGCAAGCAACATTGGAACTGCTGCCTTCCTGTATGGCAGCAGCCATCTAAGACTTGAATAGCAATTTTCTTTGATGGGTTTGGCATATGCCCTCCAGTTTATAGCAGTCTTGCCTTCTCCACCTATTTTTTTCCAAACATAGAAATTTTAGTTTTTTCTTTAAATTGACTATCTTGTTACTTGTAAGC